>NC_089526.1:21512892-21679004 GCF_963924715.1 Thunnus thynnus
TGGTATTGTATGGCTTTTGCTCCATCTTGGTAAGTTATTAGATTAAGTCATATAGGTCTACTAGATACCCCAAAGTACCTTTTTAATAGAAAAAAATCCTAAAACCATGATCATCCCAACATTTATATTGTAAAATAAAGCCCATGTACTCATTTACATTTACTCTGCAGAGAGTAATTTTAGTCTGGATCTAACAGATGAACATAGTGTACCATCCCCTTCACTTTATTAGGGCAACTCACAAGTGCCTGGCATAGTGTTTCACGTGGGACCACCTAATAAAAAAAGTATTTTGCATTCAAATTGGTTCAAAACATTACTTTCATTAAGTTGCATATTAATTTCATTTACACCTATTAAATCCAAATTAGATTTGCTTTTTTTCACCACCAAGGTAATTTTATTCCCATCAGAAAATAAAAATTCAACATAGACCAGCTAGTCCTCAAATGCCCTCTGGATTTGTATTAAATAAACCATTGACAGGTTTCTTCTAGGCCATTAGCACAGTTATTTTGAGTCATCTACTCTTGACACATAAATGAGTCAAAACTCTGATTATTCCTTTTATTCAAGTCCATTTCAAAAGTAGCATGTAATATATTTGTTTCAGTACACTAATGTCTTGTTTTCAACTTGATTTGTTAATTTACTTGCTGACACTGAATTATCAACATATCATAAATGTGACAGACCAATATTCAGTAATGTTTTGCTGCAAATATGTACAATGGTTAACTTTATAATGTACCCTGAATTTAGGATACTCCAGGTTTAAAATGAGATTTACAGTATGAAATCTGTTCAGTACAGTATGAATCCTATTCAGTGAAATTCATTGATTAACAAACTTAGTCTATAAAATATGGTTAAATTCATCAATTTTCATCAAAATTCAATCTTCAATACTTTTGCTTTTATTTTATAAATGATAATTTCAGCCTTTTATTTCTTCCATCATGAATAGACATCCAAACAGTATAAATGCTTCATCCGCCCAGTGACCTTGAATGTCAGAAAAGTTAACAAGCCTCTTAAGAGAAAGTAACAAAAAAGGTGCTAAAATCAAACACGGCATAGATTTTTAGTGGGTTAACAGCTTTTGATAAAGGTAAATCTCTAAATCTCCTGAGTTTGGATTTGCAACACTACAACTGAAAGCTTTTTCACAGGTTGTCTATAAAGAAAATAAGAGGGGGAAAAAAAAACTACACTGCAGCACCAACCGCTGTCTGTTGGTGTTTTCCATATGGGATTGAATTAGATGTGGGTCATTTGAACTCTTCCCTGCTCATGCTTGTGATGTTGACTCCGGCAGCTGATGTTGGGCTTGTGCTCATGTTCTAATCGCTGGCATTTAGCTTTTTTTAGTTTAGTTTTGGATTGTTTCTTGTGTTATTCCTTCCATAGTGTCTTTATACAAACAGGTAAGCCTAAGGGCAGAGTTCATTTCTCATACAGAGTCCGACTGGAAAAAGACTGCACTATGTCTTTATAATGCTCTGTTTTTGTGCCCCAGTTTTAGAACACTTGATGCTATTAGGGAAGCTGTGTGTATGTGTGTGTGTGTGTGTTTTGCCCTAGGCTACTCTAAGGGTCCTTTCTTACTCTGTGTATATCTGTTTGTGTGTGTTTGTGTGTGTGTGTGTTGTCAGCGACAGTAAAAGTCCTTTCGTGAGCAGGCTGAATCGTGGTGCTTCAGTGTCATAAACAAGGAATTTACAGCCACTCAGTCAGAATGGGTCATTAAACTTGTGTGTGTATTTGTTGCTGTGTCTGTTTGTGTGAACTGTTGCCATTAGACTCAAGGCATTTAAAAAGAAAGCCCTCTGTCCCAGAGTTACAGCTCATTTCATTTCATTATCTGCCTCTTCCCTGTTCTCTATTTAGTCACATTTTTGGCAGTCATAATCTCTGTTATTGTTATTGCGATGTGCTAAAATCAGGTGTTAATGATCCTCTGCTCTAACCCCAAACCAATAACCGGCTTCATCATTCGCATCCTCCAGGCAGGCAGGTAAGACAGCATAACACAGGGGGAGTTGGCAGTGGAGGTAGGCTTCCTCCGGTTTGAGAGCTCTCTCAAACACATTAGTTAAGAATTGCTGGAAAGCTGGGTGCTGCCTTGATGTTTAATTGCCGCTCTGGCAGCTCAGACTTCCCAACAGACAGTTTGAAGTGGAACTGATGCTGATACGGAGGTCTGCGTCGATGTCAAATACCTGTTATGTTTAGCGTCCGCGTTCATGCATGGTGCACACATTTTTTATTTATCATTCCAAAACTGTTTCCTATACTATTTTAAATAAATTGTTTAGCCCATTGTATGATACTGTGAAAATACTGAGCTGCTTTTGGGTTGATGTTTTTCTCAGCCATCTCCTGCACATCGTTGCCTTTCAAATGCTTGCAGGGTTAAACTTACGATAGGTCGACAAATAGAGATGCTGACATCTGTTGAATAGCAGCAAACATTGAAGGGTTTAATACACAATACAATTCAACAGTCCTGGTTTTTGTTACGGGAGAGTGGAAATTTCTTACTCTCTGAGTTACTGGCCTCACCTATCCAGGGAGTATAAAAGGTAACCTTGGAGCCCATACAGTATTTTATCCGCTTTCCTTTGTTCAGTTCCCTCTATTCATTACCCCCGTTTTCTTATTTTCACCTTGTGACACTAATAGTAACATTTATCTATTTAACGGAAAGCTAATTTAATCTGGCCATTAAGCCATGTTGAATATTGCATGATGCCATTGTTGGAGCTTTGAATAGATATTTAATACTTTTTAAATGCAAATGTTTTGGATGCTTTACTCAAGCTACATAGTATTAATCTCTAATATTTTATTTTTTTTAATGTGTCGTTTCCTATTCTATTCATTTCTGTGGTTTGGCTCTAATCAAAAAAAGATTTGAACAGGCAAGTGGCTCATTTCTCACAGACTTTTATTCCTGCCAAATCCTTGATTTCCACTAATCGCTAATAATAACTGCAGCAAAACACACACATACACACACGCACACACTATGTAAACAAAGCCAAAAGAGACAGAATGAAAAGTGTCTGTGTGCTTGTGTGTTAGCGTGCATTGTGAATATGTTTGTGTTAGCCATCAGGCCCCAAGTGTGTTCGCTACTTGTTTCCTGTGATTTGCGTCTGGCTGCCAGAACTTCTCCATCGACTCTCCAGGCCGACACAGTGGAATAATAGGCCTTATCAACCTCGCCACTGACCTTTACATAAATCTGTGTTAACCATTGTGACTGAGGTGTAACGTTAACAGCTTTAGCCAGCTGAGAGAGAAGTAAATTTGAGGTCGTAGACGTTTAGATGCAGAGGAAAAACAATAAGCCTCTGAACTGGCAGGGCCAGGGTTAGGATTCGCTGTGAAGCTACAACCACGGCAGAAACATCCTCCATGTCAGGTAGACTTATTACCTTTAAAAAAAAAAGAGGTTAAAACAATAATATTTTGTCACTGCTGTTGCTGGTCTGATGTATCCTTGAGTTACATGGCAGGGCTGAATGAATGTCTAGATTATTGAGAAGGAAAGCTAAATGCAGACAGATATATTTTTTTTCATAGATCTTAGTTTAAATTGCTGTAGAAAATGAAGGAATACTGAGATGCTTGTTTTTTGGCCTGCAGCAGTAATGTTCATGGGTCACTCAGGGTAATGGGAGGAGAGATGAGGACATAGTTTTTCTGTAGACAAAGCGTGTGTGTTTTCTGAGCATGTTTTTCCACTTCTGTTGAGGCTTTGAAACAGTGTGACAGAGGGGTTAGAATGACCACACAGCTTTGATACATGATGTCGAATTGGTCAAGTAGTTTATTTCTTTTTCTTTCTTCTCTCTCGTTTCCTCTGTTTCTCCTACTCCACCACAATAAACTGTATTTAAACAATGAACTCCTAAAAATAAAATTACAGATTAGTCACAACAGTGGTCCTAAAAAGTAGTACCTTATAATTATTATTTTTTTAAATTTTGCAGTAGCATAACGGAATAGGGGTAGTGCCATATGTCAAGCTTTGTAGTTTTTTTTTATTTTTTATCCAGTCTGCTCTACTAAATGCATTCATTACATTATTAGGGGTCCAAGCAGCAAAGCTACTGGAACTCTATTGTATCTGTTAGGATTATTTTTCTTCTTGTGCCCTAAAAGTATCTGGGTCTTAGAAGCTATAACAGCTACAGTTCTAAAACTTGGCTGATAGGTTGGAAATCTTACCCACTACTTAAACAGAAAAAAATATACCGATTTGGCCAGATGGTGGCACTATAACAATGAACTTTACATTTTGGCCTATAACTTTTGAGCTGTAAGTCTCAAATAAAATTCTTTTTTTTCCCTGGATTCTGCGGGACCAATCTATCCATATAAGCCACAGCTATTTGTGCCTAGATAGATTTTCCGCCATTTTGAATTTGTCCAAATCTGTTTTTTTTTTTAAATTTTGTTTGTTTGTTTTTTCGCTACGCCTCCTACAAATTTTGAGCAATCGGCACCAAATTTAGTACATAGCATATCTGGACATAGCTGGGAAAAATTACTTTTTGAATTTTTGACATTCTGCACCTTTTGAAATTAGATATTTTTCAACCTGTCTTTAAGTTCAATTTTACATAAACGCTCATAAATCAAGATTGGCTTAAGCTATTGTAACCAAACTTGGTGCATGTGTTTGGATGCTAGGTCCAAGCTTCGCTGCACAGTCCTGGGATATTCTGCCAGTAGGGGGTGTCATAAATGCAAAAAGATTGTATCTCGTTACCTGCTGCATGGATTTGTACGAATTTTGCACGATCTAGGGTCATGACTCAGTTGGTGCATAAAATATAGTAATGATTGATTAAATAGGGCATGACAACAAATCTAAATTTCTAGACATCCCAAACTTAAAAAAAAAAAAAAAAAAATCATTTTACATCCTATGGAGCTGAAATTTTTTCAGCACATCCTGATGTGTGACAAAAGTTTGCCTCACTGCAACTTATGGTCAACTCAGAAGTCCGTCACTATATTTTTCAAAATATGCAAAATCAATTAACACAAGAGTTTTGCTTCTTGTCAGTTAAATAAGAAACAAGCATCCAAATGCTCCCAATCTGCTTGTTACCCTGATAATTTCCACTTGCAGCTATATTTTTTATATATAAATTTATTTTTTTGTGTGTCTCATCATTCTTTTTCTTAATCTTATTCAATTCCAGTCAGGCTTAAATTGATATGGGGTTTGTTGTCTTTCTTCAGAGTGTGTTATGATTTGTATATATGTTCATCTAAGTAAAACAAACCAATTGTCTGTATATCCTGTAAGTGGCTATGTGTGTGGATAGTGAAACATAGGGCCTCAGAAGTGGTGTAGCGCTTATGTGTCTGAAAATAGTGGGCATAATAAATACGGTTCACATACATTTTTCAAACTAGGCCTACTTAAAACACATCAGTCACACCCAACCACTGTTTGGGGAAACCTGTGACCCTCGTTAATGCTATGAATTTGAAGGAAACATGAGGCAAGGTACTTCTGGTTGACTTCAAATATTAAAAATGTTTAACTTTGAGCCACTTGTGAGTTAAACAACAAAGACGTGTCAAAGAGAAAGAAGTAGATATGTCATGTCTCATATGCCATATGATCAAAATAGTAAGCCCAAATGCTTCTATGCAACCCTACTATGACTGAAAAGCATGAAAACATGAATTCTTCTTTTTGCTCATGGAGCTAGAGCTCATCATGGTTGTATCAGTGTGTGGGAATTGTGCAGCTTCTTCTCAGTTGTAAGTAGCTAGAACACAATGGAAGAAAATCATAACATCAGACACAGTAAGCCCTGACCTGCCTATCGCTACTCCCTGCTTTATCCAGTATCTCTGTCTTTGACAGCTTTGTGTTTACTACAAAACAATCAAATCTTTCTTTGTCTTTTGTGATATGTGATGCAAAGGATGCGGTGTCTTTTCATGATATCGCATCCTTTTCCTACATTTCCTAACATCCAGTTACAGTATCTTTACAGCTTATACTCATTGTTCGATGTTCCTTTTAAAAATATTGACTATCATCATTTCCACACTCTTATGCTTTCCAGCACACAGATGACAGTCTTCAGCACCTGATAGTCAACTCCACTTTCTCTGTCCCAATCAGCATAGCTCAGAGCTTCCTCTGCTACTGGATTCTTTTCTCAGCCCTCTCTGTGCAACTATTGCTGAGATCAGTCAAACTCAGCACATTGTGTTTTTGTTGCCAGAGGCCTTGACGTTGCGGGTTAAAAAAGACACAGCACAGCTCATTGATGACACACTTTATAATAAAGACTATCACTAAAGAATGGTAGAGTCACTATAAGAATAGAGGAGCCATTTTTGCAGATAAAAGTCTCTGCCTAAAAGAGAAAGGGGAGCGAGGCGCAGAGAGACACATGGAGAAAGGGGAGAGATGGGAAGTCATTAGCTGATTTAAAAGCAAATTGAATCAGACCCATGTGCTCTTTTGTAATTTGAATTTCTCTAGCAATCACAGTGTGGAAGTGAATACGGCCTGAGAGAATGAGGAGCCCCTTTTTGCATCAAATACCAGGGGGAGAGACATACAGTAGGATGAGATTCTTTTTATTCTCCTCTTTCTCCAACACACTAACTTTACCTAACAATTGAAACAGGTATTGTTTATCTGCTGCAGCTTGAGAATCCCATTCAGACTGTAATATCCACCACTGGGGTTCACTGTAGATAAGTTGTCCATATCGCGTCCTCATCTCAAAAGCAAATACACAAGCCACATTACACTGCTCTACTTGACTGTGTTTTCATTTTGTTGATAGTTGGTCAGTGATCTCATCTTTTCTTTTTCTTGTTGTCTTTTTCCCCCCCGAGGAACAGGAGTGAAAATGCACCATGTGAAGCAGCAACAAAAGAGGGAGAAAATGTGGTGATGTGCTTCAGAAATGTAGAGTTACACAGAAGTCAAGGGTGTTTACACAAGGGTTTCTGATCACGTACATGTACGTGAAAGATTGTTGGAATGCATGCATGCACAATGTACACACTATCTTTTTATTTTGCACTTTAGCACACGTATACCACATATAAACACACACACACACACGTACCTCCACAAAGGAATTCTCATTTTCCTTTTCTATTTCATTCCTGACACACACATGATCATATGCAGACACGCTCCCACTCACTCACACTCACACCCACACCTCCTCTAGCAGTGTACCATGGTGGCCTTCCTGCTGTTTATCAAACCAATGTATGGGTAGTTTTCAGCTCCACTGGTCTGAACATATTATTCCATTTCCCTCTTTCCCACTGCTTAACACACAAACACACAAATACATCCGTTAGACACACACACGCGTACACACAGACACACACACACCATACACACTCATGCACTCATGTCCACTGCTTTCCCTACTCACTCACCAGGAGAGACTGTCCTCCCCACAGTAAATCCAAAAGATTGATGTGTCTCCTTGGACAAAATGAGATTGTGTGTCATTACAAGACATTACACTACAGAACTCCTGAGTAACTGAATTAGCCCCAGCGTGTCACAGTGAAACGCAGTTTACACACGCGCACGCACACACACACACACACACACACACACACACACACACACACACACACACACACACTCTCATGCACGCTATTTCGTGTTTCCTTACAAGAAGTAAATGGTCCATGTTTGTCAGGACAAGAGATGTCAACTCAAGGATTAGGTTGTTTTTTGGTGAGTTTGACATGAAGGATGTCATTTGTCTGTATTTGTGTGTGTACATATGCAGTGCAGTCACATTATTTGGACAATTAAACATTTTTTGTTGTTAGTTCTACAATCCAGCAACAATGGCAGGTACTTGAGTTTTTTGTTAGAGCGCTTACATTAGCATCAGATGAACAGTGTTGAAATCGTAGCCCCTTTTTATACATTCTCCTCCAATATAAAGGGCAACAGTAATTGGATTATCGGAAAGCATCTGTGTCTTTTGTGGTCTTTTCAAGGCCTGTCCTGGACCCATCTTCACCACGCCTTTCAATCAGTCATTTAGTCAGACCCTCTACAAATGATCAGCGGGAGGCTGTGTACTGGATCGAGCCATTGTTTTGGCGAGATCAAAAACGCTGAATGGCGTGGCAGTGCTACCTTGGGAACTCTGATTCTGTGCCCAAAGTTCAGTCAGCTTTGAGTTTGACCTTGTCTGTTGTTGACTTCTCACTGTGCAACCAGTGAGTGGACAGCAGCCAGTGATGTTGTCTGAGAGCAAGTCAAGATGGATGGAAATCTCTGTACACCACCAACTACAATCTTGGCAGGAAGACTTTAGCACGGCTGTATGTCAGCAGATAGAAGTATCGACCAGGTTTTTGAATAGGCAGATAGTAAACACTGGTGCAGGCATGTGTTCAATCAATGCTATCAAGTAGTCACTCAGTCAGTCATACAACAACCAAACAATGAGTGGATCACAGAGGTTTAACAGATGTGTGAAACATCATACATCACCAAATTCAGTATAGAAGGTCTTATTCAGCCTTCACTTAACTTGTAATTATTTTATGATCAAGTTTATTTGTAAAGCACTTTTCACAACTAATGTTACAAAGAGCTTTACATTCAATAAGCAATAAAAAAATACAAGAAAAAGATACAGGAATAAAAAATAGAGCAGTAAAACCAATGCTACAAAATGCATTTCACAAAACAAATAGATAATAGATAGAAACCAGTAAAACAGACATCAGACAAAAATCTAAAATGTGAAGCATATAAAACAAAATAGCAAATATAAAATAATGATTAGAAGAATAATTATAGAACCATTATACATACTTCTAAAATGACAATTTGTTTTAAGTAATTTAAATGAAGATAATGATTTGGTGAGCCTGAGCTCCTCAGGCACGTCATTTCAGAGTCTTTCTGGAGTCTAATTCCAGCCCCGGAGTTTTTCATGACCATGCATGTGTTCACCAACTACAGTCCAGTTGGAGCAATGGACTGGACTGCAACTTAAGGGGGGATGCTTACGGTTTTGCACCCAGGAGGATTCAATGGTCTCTGGTCAGGATTTGGCCATCTGTACATGGGACTGCAGAAATTAAGCTCCATACAACACTCCCAAGTGACAGCTTTGGTTGTTCTGTGTGTCAGCCAACACCTCAGGGTTATAATCCACAGAGTTATAATCCAGGGTTATAATCCATCTCACTGCCCATCTCGCAGTCAGTGAGATGGGCAGGCAGTCGGTCACTAGTCAAATCAGTCGGTTAATCAGGCACTTATTAAGTCAATGTCAGCAGGCCATTCAGTCAGATAGTCCGCTCTGAAAAGGGAAGTAATTTATTAGTGCATCAGTGAAGTCAGCTTGTTAAATAGACTGGTTGACAACAGCAAGTGAGTACATCAGTCAAGCAGTCAGTTACACAGTAAAATAGTCAGTAAAGCAAGCAGGCGACAGGTGAGTTAATCAGTCAGCCAAGCCTCGACCCAGCCCGCCCGTCAGTCTAACTTCAGATCAGATCTTTTACCGCTTCAACTTTATCAACGTGTCTAGCAATTTAATAATAAACAAACAACACGCCATTCTTGTCCTGTAACAGTGAGCTGACGTATCTAGTGAAAACAGCGTCTCAAGGTCTTTCTACAGACAAAACAAGAAGTTGGGGAAACACTTGCAGTTCCCATGTAGACATGAGATTGTGGTTTCACACACACACACACACACACACACACGTGCTATCTTTCTCCACTCAAAACAACAAGCTTGGCTGCTGTAGTAGTTACAGAAATCTAAGGTCAGCATGTGACACATTTTCTAACACACACACACACACACATAGAGCTTTTTCAGTTTGCAGCATCGGGAACACGAGACTAAATAACAGAAGTCAAGAGGTCAGGCACAAAGGCTGGATTGAACACTGAGAGGAACCGGCCCCAGCTGCATTAGGCCACACACTCATACACACACTTTTGTACTCACAGTTGAGAGGAAGCACGCACACACTCATACGGGCATATTCAACAAACACAAAAATGCAAAAACAATGTTATTATGTTATTATGCGAGATAATGGTGAGAGAACCTTATGTGTGTTTATTTTTCAGTCTGTATTGTTCGACCGGTTGGCAGGACAGAAAACAAGTCTATGATAAGTCAGCTGTTCCACTATTTCTCAACGTGAACTCTTGGCTGTAAAAGGTTTTCCTTAATATGCCAGATTTACAGTATGTGATCTTTGCATTAGTCGACTTAGGAAAGAATGTGAGATGGTTCCAGACTGAAGCCATCCCTGAAAAGCCGCCAAGTAACGTTGGGTTCACACAAAAATTTTAATTCCAAAAAAACTCAGCGTTGGTGTAATAAAACACACTATGTGGTTTGCAGTTGGGATGTTTAGACAAAGAATCCTGCACACGCCCAACGTGTGAATTTTGCAGTGCGGTCATCCAGATTGTTCCAGTAATGATGTGACATACTGACATGCTTGCATAAGTTATTGTACATGGGGATGATCCATATCACCACCATTTACACTATCATCATGTCTACAGATTTTGATATTTTTGTTTGATGTATGGTTTAAACATATGTTTGACACATGGATTCAATTTTCCCCAAATGTTGCTCCTGTGATCTCCATCTCAGGCCTAGTGTGAAAGATACATAAGATAGAGGAACACAGTATTATTGGTGTATAGGCAAAGCTCCTCATGTAAGTTGAATACAGCCAGGTTCTTACTAATGACAGTGTATCAAGGGTAAATGTGGTTCAGCTGCCAACCTTTCCCTGAATAAGTAATCATCCTCTATTCATCAGTCCTTATCCGTCTTTACTCCATTGTGTCAGCATTCTTTGTTCCTTGACTCCACATTATTTTGCAACCTCCACTTTGACTTTGAGATGACACTAACGGTAAACTTACAGGCTTGAAGCTTTGTTCACTCATATAATAGCAGTTTTAAGATGTTGTTTGCTCATATACCCACTCCACCCCTCTCCCAGTCTGAACAATAAGTGCAATGAATAATCTTGCTTTACAATTTGCAAAGCTCTCAGACTTCCCCTCACTGTTTAAGCTTTGTTTTCATAATTGCATCCTCAAGCTTGCACAATACGAACCCCCATGAACACACACACACACACACACACACACACACACATGCACAAATGCGCACATGGCCCGCTTTGTTTATGCACAGAGCAGTTTTCTAATTAATGTGTAGACCCTAAATGCTTATCATTGAGAAAACCCTTTCCTGCTCAACTGTCTCCTAGTCTGTGTCTTTAAGATGCTGCACAAGGGAGCCCATCCAAAGGGAACTATTCTGTATTTGTGTGTGTGTGTGTGTGTGTGTATGTCGAGGGAGGCTTACAAATGTATATAGAAACCTCAGGGCTTTCCTTTCTTTGTTACCTTTTCAAGGCTGCATCCCCACAATAGTCTCCCTCTCTCTCTCTAACAAACACACACTCAGACACACACTAGGGAGGTAGCCTCTCTCATTCTAACACATTGATAAACTACACTGTTGTCAGGTACTACAGCTACCTCTGTGGTTTAATTAACTGGGACGAAACAGAAGGAAGAGAGGACAGAAACAAAGCAGGGGAAGGATGGAGGACTTGATAAAGAGGAGAAACATTTGGTGTAAAATCTCTTTCTCCCTCACACCACTCGAGAGCTGCTGATGATTTTGTCATCAACAGCTTAGTTGATTTTCATTAAAAGTGACAGTAATGTGGAAGTTTATTTGTTTTTAGTCAGCTACTCTATAAAAGTTTCTCCTGATGACGGGCAGAATAAAATAAAATTGAACAGTAATTACAATCCTCTCTTCCCTTTGACAGAAAATAAAGGGATTCAGAATTAAAACACTCAAGCCCAGAACAACTTGAATACACAGCATACATGTGTGTTTGTGTGTGTCAGTCAAATTTCAAGTCAATTTTATTTGTATAGCCCAATATCACAAATCACAAATTTGCCTCAAGGGGGCTTTACAGTCTATACAGCAACACAACATCCTCTGTCCTTAGACCTTCAATTTCAATAAGGGAAAACTCCCTTAAAAAAAAACCCTTTTTAATGGAGGAAAAACAATAGAAGAAACCTCAGGAAGAGCAACAGAGGAGGGATCCCACCCCCAGGACGGACAGATGTCCGATAGATGTTGTCTGCACAGAACAGAACATAAATTACAGAATGCAGCACTGAAGGGATAACGAAATTATAATGAGAAAGTGACACTGCTCCTCTGTTTCATTCAATGTCAGTCTAAGGGTGCTGACTAGTTGTCGCAGTCTGTTTAAGTTGATGGAGAGGTCGAAACCGCTAATGCGCTGTTGTGATACTGGACAAATGTTCAGCATGCTGCAACACACTCGCACAGTCTCATGCACACATACACATAATTGATGCAAACACACACAGAGCCCCAAACAGGCCACTGACTGTCTCTTGAGATTAATGTTGGTGTGATCCACTCAGCTGGGCCTGATCACATTAAGATGGATGGACCCCCTGGTGGTGTATGTATGTGTGCGTGCGCGCATACAGGGTCCCATCTGTCCGTGTTTTCTCCACAGCTAGGTCCTGTGACCTAGCTGCCATCTTTAGTGCCCTCAGCTAGGATAAGCAATACCCTGAGTGGGAGAGATGGATGGATAGATGGAAAGATAACTATATTCTCTTTTCTTTTTCAGTTTTCCTCTATGTTGTAAAAAGCGCTCCAGGCATGTCGGTTGTATTTCAAAGGATTATTAAGATATTGTTGTAGGTGTTCCGGTGGGCACTTAAAGAAGGTCATTTATGGTCAGGTAAATGTGGCCAAAATTTTCATAGATGACCTCTTGCAACACTGCTTTGTGAGGTTCGTTGTAATGGATCTGCTCAGTAGCAAACAATAATAGTGTGGTAAAAATTTAGCATTGTCGTGGTATGAATGTTGTGACTACTAGAAGAGCCTGTAGTCATAAGTAACCTGTCCTCTGAGAAATAAATTAAACATTTTTATCTCATGCTTAGCGTTTTAATACCACATTTGTACGTGGACGTAACATCTTTGCACATTCTGAACATTTCCTGTGAAATGCCATTCTCGATTTGATCTTCAGCGTCTCACTTTAGTTTCCCCACAGCTGCAGAGAAAAACAAGTTCTTCTACCATCCATTGACATTAACAGACCGTCACTGTGTAGCAGAAACTATGATGACACACTAAGCTTTGACATTGGCGAGAACTGTCAATGTTACAGACATTCTACTATGAAAAGTACTCGGCAAAATGGTTAAATCTCGGTGAAGTGCTCCTCTAGAATGGTATGGAATCTACTTGAGACAACTTACAAACACATAATGTAAACACGGCAACCATTGTACTCGGTGGTACAGCAGGAGTCTTGCGTCGATGGCCTGTTTATGTTGGGCTTCAGGGGAATCCCTGCTATTTCTCCACGAGTCTGTCGTAGACAGAATGCAGGCTTTATGCTTGTTATCAACAACAGTCTGATTTCAGAGTCTCTTGCTAGCTGCCTTACCCCATATTAATCATTGCTAAGATGTTTTTGTCATTGCATTGGAGTGTATAAATCCCACAGCCAACCAATTTCAACAAGAGAGGAACTGGAACTTTTGATGTTTATTCTGTGTCAAAAGCGTGCATTAGTGTTGCTGTGTTAGTAGATGGTCATGTTGTTTTCTTCATGAGTAGCTGCACTGTGGTCCATTATTAGTCACAGTTTGGTTATTTTGGGCGGGCTATTGTGGTGAAAACACTATTGGACATGCTGTATTATACTTCAGGGACATTTGAAGCCAAAGCACTTTACATCACTGTTAGTGTGCACTGGCAAGTGTGGCTCCTAATGTAGCAGTGCTAGTGCCACTCTTGACTGAATTATACAGAAAATTGAACCCCTAATGTTGGAAGCTTAGGTACAAAGGTCACTTTCTTCATGCAGAAAACAGCTTTGTCTTATTTTTTTTTTTCTTCTATTAATAATTGATCCCCACACATTTAACCAATTACAGTTTTAAACTTGTGTTACTGGATGCTTGTGCCAGACATTTAACCGACAGGGAAATAGTGAGTAAAAAGAAACTACTGTGGTAAGAACAGTGAATATTTTTAAGTCAGTGTGACAAATTTGAAGTCAGAAATAGAGCACTTATGGAGTAAATACAAAAAAATTCTTTCAACAGTGGCCTTCCTTCTTCTCCCCCCCTTCATCCTAAACAAAGACTTCCCTAGTGTTTATACCACACTGTGCCTGTGGATCTGGTGCGATCTGGATCTAGTGTTCCTCCCTTTTTCACTGTATTTTATTTTTTATTTTTTTTCTGCTTCATAGTCTTACCCTGGCTCCCTTTCACAGTCAATTTGAATCGGGCTTCTTCACTGTTTTTGTAAAACAAAACAATGTATTTAGTCCAATCTTTCCACTGCTTGCCTCGCTCCGAGAGACAGCTGTCCACGCTTATTTTGGAGCTAGCTGGAGTCCTTATGAACAGTTTAGGAGAGAAAGGACAGTTTTGACTCCCCACTTTCCTCTCCCATTTCTGCTCTATTGGGAAAGTGTTCATGAATAGTTTTCATTAAAAAAAAGTCTCTTCTATTCATCTGTACACTCACTGTGTTCCTGTCAATCCTTTTGCCCGTCCACAGTTTTGTTTAGTTGATTCAAATTAAGATGTTGTTATTGGCTGGATTGGTCAATTTTGAGATGTTATGTTGTAAATTATATATAATATATAACCTTTGTGTATAAAATACACAAAACAGTGATTGAAAGCAAATAAAAATTATATTGCTCAGATGAATCCAAGCTATGTTTAGTAAAAAATAAATTAGTTTTTCAACCTGTAATTTAGCACCAAATTTAGCCCATAGTTGCAAATGTGCAATTTCTTTGTGAAATATCATAATATTTACATATTATAATTATAATATTATAATATCTGATTTGAATGCCTTAGCATATAACATATAAAAGAAAATATACTTGCCCTCATTTCATACAAGTTCAACTTTCACATGAGTGCATTGATGATATGTGAAGAGTAAAGCTCTCCTCCTCTCCTTGTCAATAGTAAAAAATAAGTGTCCATGCCCTTTCTCATCCTCTCATCGCCTCACCATTGTCTGTTTCTATCTGTCTAGGTGTCTGAATGCATGTACCTACTGTAAGACTAAGCATGCCAGAGGAGACCTGGCCAGCTATCCCATAGAGGAGCTGGTGGAGAGAGCCAGACAGTCTTTCCAAGGTGAGTACATTCTTTCTCACACATATGAACAAACATAGTCATGCACACAGTCACAGCATGACTTTTCAAAAACTCATGCTGGAAACGTGGAAAAAAAAAAAAAAGGCCAGCAAATATATCTGTAGCTCTCGCTTTATACACTGTGGAATTGGAAGTGCTGATATCGGATAAGTGCAGTGGTGCGTTTAGGTTGCTTATCTTGTGTACATGTCATTAAATATGTTTTTGGTTGCTGTTGTCAATTAAGTTTACAGATTTATTTATTTAAGTCAGTGTATTTGTGTGTTTCCATGGCATGGGATTAGTGTCTTGTGTGTGTGTGTGTGTGTGTGTGTCTGTCTGTCTGTCTGTCTGTCTGTCCTGTCAAGGGGGGAAGGTTTTAGTAACACATGTTGATGTTTTTGTTCTTGGGTAGAGGGTCCAGCCAGTTGGCTCTAGTTTGATGCCAGATGAGCAGCTGTTGTGCCCTGGCATCTGTTCCTTAAGAGTATACTCCCAGAATCCCCAACTGCACAGCAGGCCATGCCTCTATTAGAGCCCCAGGCAGGTCAGTCAAGGGCAAGTCCATGCATTGATAACTCAAATCCCACTTCCAGAGCATTTATTGTATATAATTTATTATCCATTGTGTGACTCATGTATCAGCATAAACTTTTAAGTTATTGAAAGAAGTTATTCATCTGGTGTTGAGTCTAAAATCTGTATCAGGATTTTGTTGTTTACAGATTCACAGTGACACAGGAACCTTCTATATAAGCTTCTATATATTCTATCTATATGAATTCTAGTCACCGTGTTACTGTGTCTGTCGTGGCCTTAAGCTGCGTTAAGACCGACACCAACACTGCATCCAAAGACAGAAGGGGTTGCATTACTGTGGCGGTGTTGACAGGTATCAGTGAGAAGTTGAAATAGTAACCCAGACGTCTAGTGCGATGGCTTAACAAACATTAAGATGCTGCGCAGTGCTTTAAACTCCTTTTGAGGCAGGATTGTGCAACTCAGTAAAGTATCAGCAGTGGTAATTCGCTCATCTGCCTTGATGCTTGCAAAATAAAGAGAGGACTTAGCACAAAGCTACTTGGTACCAGGTATTCTAACGGTACATCCTTGCACATATTTGATCAGATAACACAGAGCGTTGCTGTATGACGTTTTACTGGACTGCAGCAATAGCAACAGTAAAGATCAACTTTTTCTCAGCTAGCGGCTCCCGCCCTGCTAATGCAGTAGTCTCAATGACATGAAAAAGGAGCCTGGGATTTCTGAAGCAGCTCTATTATTGGTCAGAACACAACCTCAGTTTATATCTGTGCAGTAAAAACCAGAATATACCCTTGACAAGGACGTGGCTTTCTAAATCCCATCCAGAACTCTTTTAAAACAGCTGCATCCATGCCACTGCAGTGCCCGGGGGTGGCCAGTCAAGGGCAAACTCACCAGCTGCTCGGACCTTGGGGTGTGTGTGAGTGTGTATGTGTGTGTGTGTGTGTGTGTGTGTGTGTACGTTTTGTGAACATATATGGGACAGTGCAGGTTGAAGGTATACCTGCCCTTTACACTTGTTTGAGGGGAAGTTAATATTGAAGGGCATTCTGATATTTTAGGAAGACTGTGTGCCCAAATGACTGTATCTGTATTGCTGTCATGTTATATCCTGTGATGTAAACATTTGTCATAGGTGCTACCATTCTGAGACCGGCTCAAATAATCTTCCAAGTAAAACTCAGTTACAGCCTCGATTACAGTTTGCTTTCATAGATGATATTTATTAGCTGAGTGAATGAATAAATGGATAAATTAATGAAAGCGCAAATACAAAACTATCACACAATCAAACAAATTAAATTTTCATGCGAACGTTTAATAATAGACTTGACACCGGTTAACCCTAGACGTAGAACACAAAGCAGGAACTTCAGCTTGGAGGTCAGATAAAAAAGTGTGTGTGCGTGTGTGTAATCCGTTATAACGCAGGAAACATGAGTGTCAGAGACGGTTAGTTGTTGTTTTCAAAACACAGAAAGAGGAAGCTGGAGGTTACTGCCTGTCATGATTTCAAGACAGATGGAGACAGAGACGGGCAATGAGAGAGGAGAGAGATGAGGTTTCACTATCTATTTACCGCTCACCATGGTGGATAGAGCCAAAATCAAACGGTGTTTAAGTTAGTTAAACCTTTAAAATATTTGCACACATTTCCATCCTTATTTTTCCTGTTTATTGCTTATTATAATCTACCATCTCACGTAAACACACACATATAAATACATACATGTTTAACACACAAACATGGAAACACAGTAAGACAGTTTGCCAACCTAATATCCTGATTCTTCACCGTGTTTTAATCGTTTCTCACACAAACAGCCACACACACACTAACAGCCCTCACTGGCGAGTGTGATAAGCAGGTTTTTTTTTTTTCTCAGGCATAATTGTGCCCCCACACCCTTTGGCCATCTAATGTAAATTTTGTCTGTAACATATAATCTATTTCTCTTTTGCTGAACAAATAGAATCATCTACTGCGTTTATGAACTGAAGGCGCACTGTTTACCCCATTAAATATTTTCGTCAGGTTCGGAATTACATTAAGGCAGTGCAGCAATGCTTCCTTTTTCTCTCTCACTCTCACTCTATTAGCCACCTTTTTCTTATCTCCTAACAAATTGAACCCCCAAATAGGCCCCGTAATTTGATTTGCTATTTGATGTCTTTTGAATAAAATAAAATAAAATAAAAAAAAGCCACAAGTATGAATGCTAATTTGGATTGGCCAGTCAGCCAGCTTTGGGGCTATTTGATTGGTTTATCTCAGGGAACTTTGAAAGGATTTATGGGATTTATTCAAATGCGATTTGAGGTAAATAGCTCTCTTTCCATCTGGAAAAAAAAGAGAGAGTGAGTGAGTGCACAGCTTTTAAAATAATCTGAATTATTCAAATGTATGAATGTATAATTTTTAACATCAGAGAGGTTTGTTAATGTATGCAGGTAATGGAGGGAGGGGATGTCATAGGAAATGACAAAGTTGTGGGTGCGTGGGTACGGCTGGAGAGCGGGGGGTTCATATGCGTAGTTTTGTGTGTGTGTGACAGAGACATGCTGGGGGGACAGTGATTGAGTGTGGGTCGGTCTGTGTGTTGGCAAAGAAGTGTGTATCTTTTTAAGTGTGCGTAAAAAACAGCCAGAAGATGAGAAATATTTAATCATATTCCTCTGGGTGAGCAATTCTGGAGATGGCAGAATTCTCCATGAGGGTGAGTCCAGTAGATAGAAGGTAATCAATGTCTATCCACCAGCAGTCTGCCAATGAGCTAACACCTGTTGTCTCCCTCCTCTCCCCTTTAGTCCTCTATACTTTGACATTCATCCTGCCTCCATCCTTATCTTTTACTTAATCCTTCTCTCATCTCTCATTTCTTCCCGTTGCTCCACTGTCTTTACACCTGCATGTCTCTCACCCATGGCCCATTTCAGCCCTCCCTTCCTCTTTAATCCTCTGTCATCCTTTTCTCTATGTCTCCAATTCTAGGAGATTATAAGTAGTGGCAATCAGGAGCCAGAGAATCTTTACACATGTGTGTTTATATTCAATAACAGTATATGTCAGAATATGACAATCAATCAATCTATAAAATTTAGAGATAGCATTACCAGCCACTGGAATCACAAAGCTCATATTATAAAAGATCTCTTAAAAGGAGTGATTAAAAAAAAAAAGAAAGACCAGAATGGTTTTTGTGTTCCATTAAGCCTTTTCCTCTACAGCAATGGACAGACTGCAAAAAACCTGTAGGCCAACACAAGGCCTCACACGATATTAGACAAAAATGCTCATCATTGGAGGGAGGTCATTTGAAATTGGTAGTATAACAATAACTAAAATAAATACCACCAAATGCTGCTTTCAGTGGTCATGTGATGACCGATGATGATTTGAGTACAGGAGTACAGTGAAAATACTAACCAGGCTTAACTGTAACATTATTATTATACATATTATTTTCTGTCCATCACATCTGTGTTACTAAAGCCAAGATCATACAGCTTTTCGTTCCGTCCACGTATACTTACATGTGTTCTATTACTAAAGTTTATTCGGAGATTCTTCTCACATTCAGTGCAGCGTTTGAAACATATTTGGAAAGGCTTTAACCTCTGAAACCTGCAGATACCCTGCTGTAAACATGGTGGCAGCCCCTGAGAAATGAGACTGCTGTGCCAGGGCTGTGTATAATGCTGCTTTTCCACTGCATGGTTCAGCTCAACTCTACTGGCTCGGAACCATTCTTTTTTGGTTTTCTATGGGCAAAAGTTGTGAATAGTATCTGGTACCTGGTACTTTTTTTTGGTATCACCTCCATTGAGGGTCCGAGCAAGCTGAGCCGTTACTAAAAGGTGACATGAAAACAGACCACTTATTAGTCAGAGAGAATCATCACTTGTGCAGCACGGGACATCCTGCACAAACCCGCCATATGACAACCAGCTACATTGAGGGTGTAGTATCTGCAGTGGAAAATTAAATCTAGAAAAGCACCCGGTACCAAAGGTGAGTAGAGGCGAGCCAAGCCGGTACCATGTAGTGGAAACACAGCTTTATAAGAGAGAAATCTGTTTGTTGTGGTCTTCAATCTCACTGTGGCTGTTGCCTTGTCATTTTAAACTGTCAGTTTGGTGTTTTTGAAACGGCCCTGACTAAAACAGGACGTGACGCTTCATAGATACAGACACACTGCTATCACTCCAACATGACACACTACATTAGTGTGTGCTATGCGTCCTAGCAATCTTGACATAGCTTGAATTTTAGGCTCTACATCTTAGAACCTTGTATCGCCAATATTTATTTTTTTCTAGAACTGACAGCTAGTGAAATTTTCTGCTTTGTAAAAATGTTTGACGCACTACATTCTAAACAGAACTGCTGAAGATGCAATATAATGCGTATACTGTATGTCAACATGAAAGATGAGCTACATTTTTGCACATGAAAATTGAAAATATACCCACATTTTTAGAGTTATCTCATTAACTGAATTAGATATCCTTTTTTTTTAGGGTAACATCATACATTAAAAGGAAATACGCAGACTAATATTCACATATATCATCTGCTTTTTCTCTCATTTCCACATGACTGATGGCATCAGTGTTGAACACAGATATTAGCAGAAATGACACCGCTTAGTTTCCTGCCTTCAGCTGGATGACATATGACAGATAGACAGACAGATATGTGGGCAAGCTCACTGGCTAGCTCCAACATCTGTGACAGGTGTCAGCTCCCGTTTACCTCCGCCCGCTGCAGTTGTGTGACACATGGGCAGACGAGGCTGCCAAAGTGTGCCAGGAACGATCCTCTATGGGTCAGCGGTTCCACCAGGCTGGATGTCCAGGTACTTTTGAATTACACTTTTAGATTAGATTACATGAAAGGTAAATGAACCCTGTGGGGAGAGCGGGGCACGCAGCAGCAGAGAGAAGACTGTAGAGTAATGAGATTAGGGCAATCCAGGAAATAGAAAGTATAAAGTGTCATTTGACAGGTTTATGGCCACAAAATGGATGTGCACATGTGGATGTAGCCATGAAAAGTATCTGGTAGATGAAAAAGCATATAGGTACACGTCTGAATGCATATGCACCAAAGGGAATTGTACACTTCATATTAATTTAGGAACAATTGATTGAAGAAAGAAAGTTCATCTTTAATTTGTCTCCTATTGATGGGGAGATGAACAAGAATGGGAATAGAGCCACGGAGGCAGACAAGCAGAGAGACTGAAATATTGATAGAAGCACATTGATCATAGTTGAGTCACCACCAAGTGCCGCCTATTGGAAATAACATGTGGAAAACTGCTGAGCATGCAAGCACGAACACAAATTTCCTGTGTGTGTGTGTGTGTGTGTGTGTGTGTGTGTCGAGGCAGTCAAATTCATTATCCTCTGGGAAAGCTCTCATGAGAAGCTAAAAATGGATTTTCTGAATCCCCTCCAGACCGATAAGTTACTGATATTTTTCATACAGACAAAAGTTTCTCCATGTGTGCTCTTCTGCGCTGAGAAATCGTTCAGACTCCAGCAACAGTTTTTCATAACCTGGCCGTCGTGTAGCCAATAAATTCGAAACAGACTGCAGTTACACATACACTCATGCACCGGAGTTCAAACATGTGTCACCACTATGGAGAAGTGATAAAACTTCTTCATTTCTTGACTTAATTTATTCATCGCCGCGTAGTTTTATGTGTCGAGCACGACACTAACAGCGCGGAAGATAAGGGGAGGGGTTCTATTCTCAGGAAAGCTCTGCACTACACTAAAAGGGTTAAGAGGTTTCTTTCCACATGGACATGGTCTGTACACAACACACTTATGTGACACAGGTTGCCAAAAGGATCAAGAAAGCTTCATAGCATTTTTGTGGCAATTGTATATACTTCTTATTAACATATTAAGGAGATTGTGAGACATATTGAAATTTGCAGTCATGGTGGAAAGTCCCTTCAGCAGGGAGATGTGGATCTTTTCTTTGTCTTTATCGTTTTATATATCAAAGAAATTTTATTAGTTTTGACAACCTTTTGGAGACAAAGGGAGAATTATCAAAACAAAACAGAAACGACTGACTCATTTAGAATAAACAGTAGCCACAATATGTCACATTTTTTATGCGATTGTAGCGTCTTTCCAGTTCTTCTGAATTTTTGCTCGTAGCAAAATGAGGCAACCCCAGTGACAAGCGGAGTGCAGTCACTGTGCAATGAAATTCAGACGACCTTTTTCAAAGCAGGCGTTTGACTTGTGAGACACAGGTGTAATTAATAACATCATCACGGCTGCATTGTCTTAGTGTTCTGGTCCAGGCCCTGGTATTGTGCTGATAAGTGATCAGATCCACCTGTGCTTTTCCTCACAGTGACAAGTAAAAATGTCTGCTGCAGTCTGATGTCTGTCGTTTAATTGAATATAATGACATAATGGACACAGAAGAGCCAATAAGCTCAGAACAAGGGCTGCAATTGATTATTATCATTTGTTATTAATCTGTCAGTGATTTTTCTCAATTAATGGAATAATTGTTTGGTCTATAAAAAGTTAGAAAATGTTTCCCAAAGCCCAAGGTGATGTCCTCGAATGTCCTCTTTTGTCTCGACCAACAGTCCACAACCCAAAAATACTTAGTAGACTATCATAGAAGGCTAAATAAAGCAGAAAATATTCACATTTGAGAAGCTGGAATCAGAGAATTTGGACATTTTTTATTTAAAAAAAAAAAAAAAAGTTTAAAAACGATAAACTAAGTAGCTGTCGATTAATTTTCTGTCAACTGACTAATCGTCGTAGCTCTACTCAGAGCTTTGTTTGATGGGTTTTCCTCTGTGTTCTGGCTTGTTGCAACCATATCATATTCATCAACAGGTAGCGTAACTGCCAGTATCTGTTGTAGGGGGTGACTTCACCGCAGCAGGTCAGTAGTGTAGGTGCAGCTGCTATGGCCGGTTGCTACGGTAGGGAGTTACTTGTGTCTGATCTTTATCTCTCTCTCTCTGTTCCTCCGTGTCTGTGTAAATATTTCATTGGTTTTGTCATTTTTGTCTATAGTTTAAAACAAAGCCGACTGTTGGCTGTTTGGTAACTGCAACTTGTCTGGCTTTAAACACACATTCACGGTTTGCATGAGAATATAAAACACACACACACACACACACACAGCTCATTGTGTGTGCGTCTGAGTGTGTCTGTCTGCGTATTCTAGTTTGCACTGAGTCACTGAAGAAGAGAGAGGACATTCATTATTTTATGTCTCCTCTCTCTCCGTTCTTGTACCACGTTCAATATCTTTTCTTTAACTTCTCATCTTAAAGTTCAACTAAAGTATCGTCGTCCTTCATTTGCTTCTCTGTCTTCTTGTTTGACCTCTTTTTATTCTCTCCATAGGCTGGAAAAAAGACAACAGAGGGTGGTGTGCGTGTGTGTGTGTGTGTGTGCGTGTGTGTGTGTGTGCGTGCGCGTGTACCGTCTTGTCCTGTGATTTACTGCCAAGCTGGCAGCAGAGAGCAGTGAATAGGGGGCCCCTTTCACACAAAGAGAGCATGGGATACACACAAACGTACACACGCACACTCACACACACACAAACTCCAGTCAATGCCAGACTGCAGGCCACCAACTGCACACCTGGCATGCTACTATTATGTCACCAGTGTGTGTTTGTGTGTGTGTGTGTGTGTGTGTGTGTGTGTGTGTGTGTGCGCGCGTGCGTGTGTGTGTGTATGTGTGATTGTGTAAGTCCAGCAGACACCATCTGCTCTGTCCTCTGTGAACTTGTGTCGACACCTTTCCTCTCTCCCTACTCCACTTGACTATATCAAAATAGCATTGAATGTATTTCTTTACATGCTTTACACACTCTACATTCTGTTATACTGCTAAATGTACAATATATCCCAATGCTGTATATGTAGTTTTACTTCTGTTTCTTGCTATAAGAACTAACATGTGCTCTTTATCTTAGTGCTGATGTTGCAATGCACCTTTTTACTACCATGTATTCTTTACTGTTGCAATGTATTGTTCCTGTACTACTTTATATATTAACTCTATATGTAGTCTTAACGACTGTATAGGTCAGCTGTGAATTGTATACATTTTATTCTATAACTTTATGTGAAATATGTGGCATTACTAACTATTGTAGTGTAGTAATGTTGGCATATAGGTCTCTGAGCAACAGATGAAGATGTATTACAGATTTTAAAGTTTGGGGTACTGAAAGAAAGACAGTTAATTTCAGTTTCTCTCTCTCTGAAACATCTTTCTTCCCTTTTCTTACTTCTCTTTCCTTTCATGACATGTTTTCTTCTTTTTTTTTGTGCCCCCCGCCTCCCCGCTCCATCTCTGTTTTTCTCTTCTCCCTCTCACATAAAGGCAGCGCGTACTACTGTATTTTCCTTCTGTACAACACCCCGTGTGGGGGAGGGGAGAGCAGGTACATATTCAGTCAATAGGTGGCAGTACAGCACTTAGGTTCAGACCGGGACCATGTGCTCTGCTCGCTGGCCTTGTTATTGTCTGCATGGCTTTCCACACGCTGTCTCTCTCTCTCTCTCTCTCTCTCTCTCTCTCTCACACACAGGCACCAAGAGTCGGCTTGTGCCTGTTAAAATGTTTAACTGCTGTAAGTCCTCTGACTCACATTTGGCTTTTAGTTCTTCCTCCCAAAATGCCACTGTGTATATGTGTGTGTGTGTGTGTGTTCCCTTTCCCAGGCTGTTAAGCACACTCCTGCTCTGTTGTTTATACACCAACTTCCTCCTTGTTAGTCTGTGCAAGTCACAGAAGATAAAAAATAAATGACACCCTCTTCTTCGTTATTGAAGCCTTGTAAATATTTGTAATGATTACCCACTCAAAGAAGTAATTGTTACAATCATTTTGGGGGTCTACCTTTCAATCCTCCTACGACCCTTTTGTTTGTCCCAAACCAATCAAAAGAATGTTATTAGAGAAAAAAAAAAGCTGTTACAGTGTAAAAAATATTACACTTTTCAGATGTTTCATGTTTTATGACATCATAAGAGAGAGGAAGAGATGGTGTATGAGTCAGATCAAGTTTATGTCACCTCGTACCTTACTGTGCTGATCCTCTAAGCAACCACTCCATATGCCACTTTTCTGCTCCTTCTCTTGATTGCTTGTCACCGTGTTTCCTCTTATAACAAGATTGCTGACATGTTTTAATGAATCTGAGTCCCTGCACCAGGCCTTATTTGCACTCAGTTTGTTTTCGTAGCTAAAACATGTTGCTATTTTTGCCTTTTTTTTTTTTTTTTAATGTCCTATGGGAACACAAGGAAGCCTTTGCACTCTCCCGTGCCTGGTTCATAACCAGCCGCTCTACTATTGAAGATAACAGGACTACATGACTACAAGGTTGTTTCCATAAGCCCCAATGAGTCACAATCACACCAGTGTAAAGAGGGGAAAAAAAAGAAAAGAAAAGAAAAGAAAAGAAAATCTACAAGTGGCTCAAGTCCTCAACTTTGTGTGTGCTTTGAAGTCTAGACCTGGAGCTTGTGAGGCTGGAGAAGGAGAGATTAATTGGGCCGTTTAATCTACACAGTCCCTTGTTTGAACCCTTTCAGTCTTTTGGCTGTGTCACAAAACAAAAGCCTGATAGATACCTGCAGGTATTAAAGTTTCTGCTGTGTGGCATATTTCTTCTGTGTGGATTTCCACAAAGACAACTTCAGCTCCGTGAAAGGTAGATGATAAAAAGCAGCAGGGTATTCAGCGGCTTACAATTTAATGTCCGAGCGCGTTTGTCAAGGCAATACACATATTCACAATTGAAGGCACTTGCATCACCTCACCACAGATCTATTTCCATCCAATATGTTTCATTTGAACATTTTTCAGCTGGACAAACGCATGTATGCCTACATTTATCACAATCCAAGATGCATTACACTTAAGTTTATTATTTATTAGAGCAGCATTAATAGATGTTTTTGGCCATTTGGGGGCAGTAGAATAAGATTTAAACCCAATATTTAATATGGAAAACATGTTGGCAAACAATTGCCTATTTCCACATCCAGCAGACAAAGCAGCATTAACATTGGTTTGGGTTGGGTTTGGTTGGGTTTCTGGTCCAATATTCACTCTCCTTTTAGCTCTGTTTCCCTGAGGGAAATATTTGACTCTTTAGCTTCTTTATGTCCCACTATGTTCACCAGCTAGTTGCTAACTTTGTCTCACTGACATTTAGTGCCGGGGAGGTTACATGCAGAGCTTTTCCACTAAAAACAGGCGCCTGCTGCATCTGGAAACAACGTCGGTAAAAGCAGTGAAAGTGAACCAAAATAGTCAAGTTACGACTATTAACCCCCTCAAATTAGCAGAAAGATGCACAAAAGTTCAGTAGACCTGAGGGTGCCTTCAGAGTCGTGAGATAATTGTGTGTGTTTGTTACTACCAGTGACCTCTTTCTCATTACATAGTTGTATTTATTTTATTTTTATACATTATTGATATAAAAATATTAAGAAGTGCAGCTTTAAGTTGACTGGCAATTTCCCCAATGGTCTACTGTTATATTATATATTAAAGCAACCTAAACTTGTGATTTTGTTTATTGGGTCAGAGGTTCATTTGTTAAAGTTCGTGTGGACAGAATTGGTAGATTTAGTCATAGCACACATTAAAGCTATTACTCAGTGGACAGACTTTGAAATATGTTTTTTCACATCCCATCCCCTTTATGAAGAAACACCTTCATTTCTGCTGCCTTAGCAAACGTATAAATAGTCTGCCTTTGGGAAGATTTCTCTTAGTCATTGTGAGCCAAGAGTTAACAGACAACATATTTAACAAATCTTTGATGACATGTGCATTTGGTTAAAAAAAAAAAAAAAGAAAAGATGTAATGAATCATTTAAATTTCATCCCTCTATGACATGCAAGAAAGAAGTGAATTTCATGTCTCTATTCTTGATTTCCTAAGGTACTGGCCTCCTATTTGTTATACCACACACACTCTGATATACACACATCACATGCACACTCACTTCCAGAGACATCATAATTAATTGGTTATTCTACCTGTAATTAACTTGAACCTCACATCAATGTTGTGATCAACACAACTCATTACCCGTAAAAGAGAGAGACATCAAGAGGGAGACTAATAAATGCTTAAGGAGTGAGACTGAAAAGTGACAGGAGGGAGAAAGAAGCTAAAAAAAACTGTTGAATCCCAATATTTGACCAAATGACTCTTTTTTACAGTCTTTTTAAAGAAAACTGTAACCTTTCCTGAGCAAGTTTTTGTTTTCATTAAGATGTCGGTACCCTCCTGAGAAATGCTTGTGACAGACAGAAATTGAAATTATTTGCTCTTGCTCAATCTACAACATTATGCAACTGTCCCACTTTTGCTCTAGTGTATGACTGTTTTCCTGTCTGAATCCATCCCATCACTTCACTCCCACTCCACTCCCAGTTGATGGTTTTATCTCTTGTCTTCTGCTTTTATTTTTCCTACTCTGCTCTCCCTCCTTCTGCCATTACAGCTTCCCCTTCTTTGATCTTCTCTCATTTTCAATCAATTCCATCTCCCTCGCAGTCTCATCTTTCTATTTTGGTTCAAATCAATTTTCCCTAGCTTCCATCTGTTTATGTGTATATTTCTCCAACACAATTACCTTTTAGTCATTATCAGTCTCCTTTTAGTCCTTTCACCAACAAAACGTTCTCACGTGATTACTTTCAGTTTCTCTCAGTGTCTGTGCGTAACTCTTCTGTCCTTTATCAACCAGTTTACTTTACTTAGTTTACTGTCTGATGTTGAGCCACCACCGGCTTATCTGAATTCAGACAGATAAATAAAAAAACATTGCCCAATACATTCCACAAGGCACATACCATCAGCAACTCATTTATCTCCCATACAGCTGAATGAATAAGGAAACCCAGAGGCAAAATGTTAGCCTAGCAGTTATTTGCATCTGCATTTATTTATTCTTTGTTTGTAAATTAATTTTTAATGATCCACAGTATGATGAGGTTGTCTCATAACATGTAGAAATAATTTATTAACCATGCTTTTAGCTGTTTTAGTGCTATTACACTGATATGTGTGCCAGCCTTAGTATTGAAGGCTTTAGGCACTGAAATATACAGAAACAAATATTTACACATTCATTCATTTATTACTTTTACCTTATTACTTAGACTGGCTTGTGGGTCTAGTAAACAACAGAATAAGAAAATAATTTTAAAGGGAAAGTAGAATAGGCTCCACTTGTATTCGGTGCTGTTGTGGCTTTGGCCAAGAGACACGTTGTCCAGAGTGCTAAGTTAGCATATTTCACGTGGATTATTGTTTAAATAGAAGGCTTATTTTGAGCATTATGATCATTGTTGAGCAATATGGTCAATACAAACCTTTTCAGCAGGTAGTGATGCTGCTGAAAGTGTTATTTAACTTGAATTATTTTATGAATACATCATACTCCATCACCCAAGGACTAACATTAGAGAAGTTGAGCACTGAACTTCAGCTAGCAAATGAGTTAGCAAACCAACAGACATGACTACACTTTACAAAACCTCCAGCCAAAACTGATATTGTGAAGGTGAAGAAAACAATCCTCTCCCTGGTCCTGTCTCATCGACGACCTGCATCCATGTACGCTGTGGATTACTATGGGTTTCCCTGGTAACAGTAAGCACAGTAATATACTTTTTTTTAACTTTATTCTACAACATGTAGACCAATTTTTGTTTCTGTAAAAGACATTCCAATCAGTGTTAGTAGTCAGTCAGTTACTTTTATTTCCTTAATCTCGTACAAACAAAAGACTGTAACAATTTCCAAAGTATTGCAGTTGTCTTTTTCAAATACAAAAGCTGTGCACTCCCACACACTTCTCTCTGCTTTATTCTGTTCATCAGATTGTGACCTTCATCTACACCAGTTAGTTTAACTGGTTCATATTACAATTCAGTGGACTAAAGACATAAGTGAACAGTTTGGCACACAGTGAGAGCCTGCATATAGCGCCCCTTTGAATTGAGAATCAATTCTGAATCTAATTATGACACCAAGAATCGGGATCAAATCAAATCATGATATTCCCACTCCCAACAAATTCCTTTTATTACGTACCCTTTGTATTAAATCCATCCCACTCGTTCTTGTCGTCGGATCACAAAAGAAATTGCTTTAATTTTGCAAAAATATTAGTGTGTATATCTCAAAAAGACTCCCATGTCCTCTGAGTATAATTTGCAGCTCTGAATGATGTATGTGTGTTTGTGCGCACGTTCTTGTGTGTGTGTTTGTCCCCCTGTGGTATATATTTTGATACCATCAGGGGGTCTCTTCACACCCCCTGCAGGAACCAGTTCTCACATTGTGGACCACCCGTGGCCACAGCCACGAGCTCCTGGTGTTGGGTGACACGAAAGGGCTACGGGGGGACAGCTGATGCACTCACACACACACACACACACACACACACACACACACACACAAACACACAAACACCCACTCAGAGAAATATTTTTCAAATGCTGGAAACTACTGAATATGTCCTCTAGTAAATGCTCCCTCTAACCCTTTTAGCTCAAACTCTTTCTCTGTGCTTCAGGTTGTTCATGGCATTGCCCCTTGACAAACAAACTTTGTTTTGTATTGCTGCAGTCTAAATATAATATCTTTCCACCACATACACAACTAGATATACTTGAACACACAGAAACGTGCAAATAATCTTTCTTTTGAGGTAGACCCAGAGATGCATGTTGAAGACATGTCCTTACATGTAGCAAACATGTACTGACATGCAACTAACTGTGGAAGAGCCTGTGTGTGTGTGTGTGTGTAGATATGATCACAGTGAGATATGTACTATGCTTTGGAGATAATCTGTTATGTATGGGTATGTGATTACACTGAAAAAAAACATTTTTCCTAGTGGATGCAGCATTATTTAGGAGAGAACAGACTGACAGTTCATCAGAGATTTTCTTTAAATGTCAAATCTTTGTGTTTTTCCCCCTTCAATTTAGGAATGTAATGTGCTTTATTTATCATTTTACAATAAAAAGGTTGTGATCATATCATTTTGCAACATTAAAATATAAAAAAACAAATCCTTGGGATCCATATCAAGATTGTTTGTTCATGTTGTGTTAATATTTTAAACAAAAAAATCCCATATATCTCCCAAATATTGATGTTCAACAGCTTCAAACTGTATACTAGTTTTAACGGCTGTTTCTTAAGATCTGTGATATTTAAATCGCACATTACAATCTAATCTGCATTCAACATGCTATCCAAATAACGACTCCATGACTACTCCTTGTGTATATTTGTCTGCAGTGTTATCAGATGGCTTGTTCATGCAGAATATGCAAATCAGGTAACTGGGTGGGGAGCTGGTATAGACAACCAAACTGGCAGGTGTGAGGTTGCTACATTGGCTGCACTACAGCCTCAATTTACTTTTCTTTTGAAAGAGGAAAAATATATTTTTAGCTGATGATGAAAGGCTCTTTAATTTGAGTAAAAATATAATCTACCAGTTGATAGTTCAATACTGAGTGAAAATTAAACAACTACTCGCGGTGAAAACTTTATTGCTGTTTATTTTCATTATTTGCTGATCCGCAACACATCAGTAACTTGTGTTTTCTTTCAATTTTTCTTTTCACCGACTGTATCTGTGCACATTCTGAGTACATTGTAGTGAACACCTTTGTGTCCACCTTTAGCAGGATATAGAACATTTTTCATGCATTGAAACCAAACATATGAGTGAAATTCGGTTTATGGTGGTCAGCTACTTTTAAAAGGTTTTTGCTGTAATGAAGAAGCCTCATCAGTATGTCATACTGTACTCTTGGCCTCAGTTCTGGATGCTAAGATCCAGTATAGATGGCTGGAATTGGTTTGAGAGGAGTGAATCAAATCTTAGAAGTTGTTGGTTTTTCCACATCACACGAATGCATCACAGCAGCTGAACAGACCGAGCAGCTCAGAACAGGCTGCAGCAATTTTTTTTTTCCACACACACACACACACACACACACACACACACACACACACACACACACACACACACACACACACACACACACACACACACACACATATGCAGGCACACTCACACACACAGGCTCTTCCACAGTTGGTAACATGTCAGTACATGTTTGCTGCATGTAAGGACATGTCTTCAACATGCATCTCTGGGTCTACCTCATGTCTGCCCCTTGCTGTACGTTGGCATTTAGCTTCAATAAATCCTGTGCTTTGGCATATTTTTCATTAGAGAATATTTGCACTGTAACCATTATTTATTTACAACTGTTATTTTTTCTTAAAGGAACATTTAAGGGTGAATGCAATGAACTTGTGAGTTAATGGCTAAAAGTAAAACTAAGTTTGCTTATCTAGATAGCGATGTTATAATTTTATTTTTGCAGTTCAGTAACTCTTAGTAATTCTGCTGTTTGTTTATTTTACTATATGTATATGTGTGTGTGTGTGTGTGTGTGTGTGTGTGTGAGACACGTTTCTCTCTGGCCGCAGTGAATGTCACTCCAGGTCTTCAGCTGAAGAAACCGTTGAGTGTTTCTGCCTGACTGGGCGGCCTGTCGCCACATCTGTCACTTTGGAGAAAACTCTATGCCTGATTCCCTCTGACCCCCATTGTGTGTGTGAGTGTGTTAGGGGCATAATTCTGCTTTCCTGTAAACTCCCTTGCCCTATAGCTGGAATCGTTTGTGTTAAGATGTGTGTGTGTGTGTCTGTGTGTATGTGTGCATCACTTTTCTCCCCACATTTCAGTTTCTACAGTAGTAACCTTGACTGTCACAGGAGATCCGTCTGACACACACCTTCGTGTGCAATAATACCTACACTTAAACAGTCCAAAACGCCTCTTCATTCCTCTGCAAGAGAGAGAGGCGTAATATTCTGGTCCATCACTCGCTAAAGCCGTTTAATAGGCTGCATTCGCACCGACTTCAGCTTTGTGTAAAAACAGGCCCCTCATTTCATTTCTAAAACACCAATCCGGGTTACGCAGCCGGGACGCCGACACAGAGGGCTCTGCAGGGTTGTCCGGTAAAAATGTTGAACCTTGATCAAGTTTTAGCTGACCGCAATGCAATTGAGTCCGGGAAGGCACTGCGTTGGCCAATCAAACTTGCACAATCACACATTCTTGGTGGGTTACTTTGGGACATGTTTTCCGTATTCCTATTGTTTACCTCGTGATCATCCCAACGAAGGATAAAATAGTTGCCGCCATGCTAACTTTTCAGCTATATAATCCTGTCTCTGAGTACCATTTGGTTTTTTGATAAGCCTCTAAACGCATTAATCTGTCACTCAAGCTGGATTCCCTTGATCATATTTTATTGTCTCAACCGGTACCTTAAGAAACACGCCTCTCACCAACGCAATTCCCCCAAGCTCTTAGCACTTTCTTTCTTTCCTCTTCATTCTTTTTTCACTCCTTTGCCTCATCTCTCTCTCTCTCTCTTCTTGCCTCTCTCTGTCCCCCTGTTAAGACACTGTATATGCGGGTCTCTGATCTCCCTGCAGGTCTTGATCAAAGTGTTGTGTCACTGATGACAACCAGATTTTTACTATTGACCAGTGGCCTCATTAAATGCGGGTTGAACACATGTAGGTTCTCTAGTATCATAGAATTTGTATGTGAATGTGGTTTTTTGCTATGTGGAGGGTTAGAGGATTAAAAGCTTTGAAAAGAGGGAGGTAGTTAGAGGGAGGGTGGGCAGATCGGGATCAGTAGCCCTGCATATGGCCTATCTGTTCTCAGCATGTAAACTTAGTAAACAAATCAGTCATTATTCTTGAGCTTTAATACATAAAATATCCCATATGTTTACATAACAATACAAATATTTACATAATAAGATCATGTTTACAAATCCACTGACTAAATTAACACATGCACGTTATTACATTTACAAATTTCGAAACACACTTATAAACACACACAATATACTAGTCACTAACTTAATTAACATATACACACACAGACACTCGCAGGGTGCATTTAAAGTTCGTCCGGCCTTGCTACAGTAACTAATTTCATAGACAGACACACACACACACACACACACACACACACACACACACACACAAACACACACTGGCTAAGTGAATTAATAAACACAAACATGATGCCTGCTGGTGGGTCATGAATATATTAGCATAAATACTGACCAGACATATTATTATTTATCAAATTAGTGCCTGCACAGGCGAGAGGACACACACATACACACACACACACACACACACACACACACACACACACACACACACACTCACAAAATGTGTAAAGAAATTAGGTCAACAGCCTTGAATTACAAAGAGTTAAACCTTATTATGTCTGATTAATAACACAACTCTAGTACTGTATACATGTATGTGTGTGTGTGTATGTGAGAATATTTGTGTGTGTGTCCGTCCATTGCCTTGACAGCTGATATTAACCATTACCACCTCAATGACTTTTTAATAGGAACTCATTTCCATATGTAATCTCAATGTTGCGGTGTGTGTGTGCGCGTGCCTAATGCCCTTAGTGCCCTGCTGCTCTTGGGGTCTCTGAAGCATACAGAAATGGGATCTGCCCCCTATAGCTTCCTTTGACTCTCTCAGCCCCCCCTCTCTCCTCCCCCCCCACACACTCTGTGTCTCATCCTCCCTGTCCTCTAATCCGCGCTCCCCATCAGCCATTCATCCTCCCCTCAGCTTCAACTCATGTGCTTTTAATGACGTACAGTACAAGTTCATTATCTTGATAGACTGACATCAGGGTTAAATCTCGAGACAGTATGGATAATCCCTGTTTGATAGATAACTCCTGTTTCACACAGTTATATAAATCACAGTTACATACTGAGCTATTTTTCCTATTTTTCCATTCATTTCAATTAGTGCTGAAAACAGTTGCTGATCAATGAGTAGATTGACATGTGATCACTTTGAAAATCAGTTAAACTTTTGTGTCATTTATTGATTTTAAAAAAACATTTGCGGCTGTTCAAATGTGGTGATTTGTTAAACATCTTTCAACTCAGGGACAGTTGTACTTGAATCACATTAACATCCAGTTTATCAGCAGCAGATGAATTTGAGCTATTGTGACAGCTACATCTTTTACCTCAGTCTCCTGTTTAATTTCATTCAGTGCTTGTTAAGTGACACTAATGAGATCATTTCTTAATGAAAGCAGATAACAAGGCCTGTTGATTACTAACAAAATCACTAATAATATTAGTCCCACTCAGATGCTTCTCTGTAAAGAATTCTCTCACACTTATTATCTCCTGTTTATTGTTCATTATCTATCCTGCTTCCTTATTTTTTTCATCGGTTTTTCAGGGGGGCTTTTATAATAACTATGCACAGGTAAATGAGGACAAATCACTTAACTGAGAATGACAGAGAATGCATTCAGTTATAAATCCAATGTATATTTTCTGCCATTCTTTCTCCAAGGCGGCAGCAGCTGGAGCCTATCTGACCCAAACGTGGACAGGCTGCTTGTCTATTACAGTACAAGCAGATATCCTGCTTATTTTTGTCTTTCTCCCTCTAGTTAAGGATAAAAATGTAGAATTGATTCAAATTTAAAACTGATTACAAACAGTTTAAGGTAAAAAAAAAAAGATTTAAATTATTTATTCCTCTTTTTCATGCCTGCACATTAAAAAAAAAAAGACTTAACAGTGGAATGCACACTCTTCAAGTTGGTTCTTTCATGTTGGACATGATGTATGGCAGGAAAGGAAAAGCATTATTAACTGACACACTGTAGCCTGTACTGTACATTTACTGTCAGACTGACAACTTACTGCTAACCTTTTCCTCTGCTCTGCTCACATTCATGTCAGTTTTCTTCCGCTCGATATCTACACACACATTAAGCACTGCCCTATTCCTTAATGGAGCTACGCTACTCTTGTACCTTTCACGTAGATGTCCTTTGAAGAATGAAGAGAGGGAGGATGACTCAAAACAATTCCACAATAACATAGGGTGTTATTGTGCTTGCACAGTGTGCGAGTGAAAATCATTAGTAGCCCATTGATATTAATGATCGTGTGAATTTTTTGCAGTGGCGCTCATAATTTTTGCAGTGGCAATGTGCCGCTGCTGAATGAATATAGAGGAAATACTGTCTGTACTTGAGTCACACTTAATGTTAGTCAGTCATGCTGATAACAACAGTTTCAGAGTATTAGTGAATCATTGTCAACTTTGAGAAATCACTTTTAGTTTTAGTTTGTATGTTATTTGAATCTTTATGCTGTAGTGTGTTCTTTTGTTTAAAAGGCATCAAGCATGAAGGACAAATAACACCTTGAGACCTGCTGTTTCCACCAGACCAATTTATTCCAAAACATCAATGAACAATCAATTGACATTTCCACCTCCATCTTTCTCTGTCCATTAGTTTGCTTTAACTCCTCTCTGAGTTCACAGGAAGCACTCGTGGCTTGCAGCACTATGGAGTTAAAGGGCTGTTTTGGTCTCCACAGATCCCATTTTCTCTTATATGCAGCAGTCGATCTGCTCTGGAAGCTTCACAAGATGCTTTCTCTTTGACAACACACACGCACATAAAAGATGAAAGAGGGGGTATAACTTCTTTCACAATTACTCCCTATACATTCATATACACACATGTGGGCCACAAATGTACATATACACACAGACAAACACACACACACACACACACACACACACACACACACACACACACACACACACACACACACACACGGTACTTTGAGCCCCTCTGCCAATTACTTTTGATATATCCGTACAATGTGTCTGACCCATATATGCTATGGCATGTTTTTCTTATGTACCATATACATTGCATGTGCACGAACATACACACAATCACACAGGCTTTGATGTATCCAGACATTCTGTCTCACGCACAGGCGTGCACAGAGGGTCATGCCTGTAGTTCAGATACTATGCAAAAAGTAGGTTAAAGCTGACATGTTTTCAAAGGATTGTGTAGGTTGTTCATTATAGCCATGCATATGCATGTACATCCACATGTGTGCATGCACACATACACTACACGTGCACGCACAACATGTACACACGTACGTGCAAGCACACATGCATGCATTTAGTATAAACATGCCTGAGAGAGAATATTTGCATATACAAGTGTGTGTGTGTGTTGGGTTAATCCGTGATGATGATGCTACCTGCCAAGTCACCCACGCACCAGATCAACAGTTGTTGCTCTAAATTAAGCTGCTTAATTACTGCAATTAAACTCTGCATGTGGTGTTTGTGCAAGAGTTATAGTGTGTAAACGTGTGAAAATGTGTGTGGCGGGTATTGAAGGAAGGCTTGTGTGTGTGTGTGTGTGTGTGTGTGTGTGTGTGTGTGTGTGTGTATGTATGTGTATTAATTTGTAGCTGCCTGGGTGTTTGAAAATGTTTATTTCCTGCATGCCTGTGAATCAAAGATTAGCTAAGTTTAAGAATTTCAGTGAGAGTTACTGAAAACAAACCTAGAAAAGTAACAATTTTTCAAGAATTTCTTCCTTTGAGCAAGCTGTCATTATTATTCTGTTAAGCTAATGTCAGTCATATATCATGCAGGGGAGGCTATTAAAAGAATGAAAGGTACACCAGTAAGAACTGACTTCTAGTTAAACTTCATCATTTCATTAAACACCACATAGCAATATAACTTTTTTTTTTGTGCCAGCAAAGCATGTGGAAACCAGCATCAGCAAAAGTATCAAACTTTTGTGGAAAATAAGGCTTATCAAATGATGCGGCGAAGTGATATAAGATTGGTTTAAGCATGAATTAAAACAATATTTGTATTGAGTGTAATCTGTTTTAACTTTTAAATGCATTCTGTGTGAATTTTAGACAAAAAGCACTAACAGATGCAGTTAGTGTTACTAATTATTAATTGCTATGTTATATTTATATGTATATATATATATATATATATATATATTAGTTACTCCAAGAGTTGGGGAAATGTATTTTGATATCATGCGGTATTTCTGTATCCCTCTTCTTGTCCCACTTTTCTCCTTTTAATCCATCCTCACTGCACACAGTTGCTTACTTTTCTCTCTTTACTTCCAAATTCATCATTTCATTTCTCAAGTCGCTGTTGTTGACATCTGGCCCAGAATTTTTCTCTGTCTAGTGGGTGGGTTGGGAGATTTGCTGTGGAGGCAGACAGCCAGAGGGGATTGGCTGGTGGGGGAGGATAGGGGGAGGGACTAATGTGATTGAAGGTCAGACAGGCCTTCCAGTCAGTAGCACAATACAAAAATATTGCTGGTTATGAATGAGAGGTGTGTGTGTGTGTGTGTGTGTGTCTGTGTGTCTGTGTCCTATCCATGTCATGAACAAATGCATCCTTTCTTGAAAATAATTGTTTAAATTAATATGGTATTTAAAAAGCACAGTGAAGCGTGTGTGAGTGGCATGGCATGGTGGTGTACACATCACTTCAAGAGTGTCTTAATTTGCTTACTGACACATAGCTAATGTATGCATGTGTGTGTCTGTTTCCATAGTATTTTGGCTGGACTGCAGCAGCAGGGCTAGCCCTTTAACCGCGAAGGTCCCTGACTGACTGACTGACTGACTGACTTACTGACTGAGTCGCTGAGTGATGAAGTTACACCATTGGTCAGCCAAATGTGGCGTGACTGACTGATGAGGTTACGCCATTTGTCAGCTGAATGCTGACATTTCCTATATCCATTTCAAGTTAAAAGCCTGTTTCAAATTAAAGTCTCTGGCTGTGTCTGAAATCCACACTAACTAATACTATTTATATGCTAAAACAGTATGTGAATTTTTTTAGTATATCGGAAACCTTAGAATGAAACCAATAGTATGTGAAGTGCATGCTATTTATGGGGAAATATTACAGTATACAAGCACTGGACAGTACGCCAGCATAAATATCCCACAATGCAATGCAGTAGCGACGACAACAACAACAACATAACAGACAATGGCGGACAGCGACCACTGCAGTTCTGGCGTAACATCAATAACACTTCAATTTAAGTGTAAGTGTAAGGTTTCACTTTGCTAGGTGTAATATAATTTTTTGAATTAGTTCAGACTTTATTGACATGGGCTACCATGGTTACTTGTCTCTAACCAGCAAGGAGGCTCTCAAGAAGTGACGTGATTATTACAGCTCAGTGTGTCCGAAAAGATACATACTACTGTTTATTCACACAAAAATATGTTGAATGATAGTACACATATTGGGTGTGTAGTGCATAGTGTGTGATTTCTGTCTCAGCGCCGGTGAAACAGAAGTTAGAGCATCTTTAACTTCTGTGCTATGACGTATTTCCCAGTGAAACAGAATATTTGAGCGGTGTACAGTTACAAGGGGGGATTTAAGTCAAATCCTTCGTATCTGATTGGTAAAAGTGGGTGGGGTTTATCAAGTTTAACACGACACACAGCTGCAGATAGAAACTGAGCTACAGAGCACTGTCGGCTCCACACACACCCTAACCAGTTGTTAGATGAGGAGGACGAGGGAGAGATGAATGAATTAGACCTCGACCACATTGTTTTGGAAATTTTTTGCCCACTGATACCCAAACACACATCTCTTCCCATCTCTCTCCATATTGCTCTGTTAGCTACTACGACCCACGAGTAGTCAAGTGTGGTTTTATTTGATGGGTGCGGTCAGCTAGTTGCCCGAAGTCACATTTGATTGGATGAATTTTTGTAAACGCCCTTGAGTTCAAGATGAATCATCAAACATTTTAAACCGTTTCACAGGAAGAGGAAAGACAAGGATTTTGATGTGGACATATAATTGGCATATAACAAGAGATAACTGAACTATTAACACAAGATTAGAAGGGGTTAAGTGTATTTTTCATTTCACTGGTTTTTTAAAAGCCCTCTAGCGTTCCATACACAATCCAGTCATATACTAGGTTTTGACCAAGGATATGTTGAAAGATTAGAGAATACTCACTTTTTCACGCTGGACATTAACAGATCTATTCCTAACATGCCTCCACAATATCCACAGCCCTCATACTGTGCAAAAATGTATCAAAAAGTTAATCTCAGCTGTCTGAGTCAGACAAATCAACTGTGTATCTTCCAAAGTTAGTCTTTTTTAGTACAGAATTACCTCTTTGGGTTGCCCCAGACTGTGTTTCCATGCTGAGCTGAGGTGGAGGGATAGTAACACAATTAGAGAAAAGAATACAAGGAAGGACACATTATTTATCCTCCCTAAACCCTTCTCATAACACATAAATGTGCTTTTTTGGCATGACATGTAAATGTTTTTGCATTACAGAGATGGAAAATTATACATAAAGGAAAAGACAAACAATAGGGACATTATAACAAGTACAACTGTTAACATGGAAAAAAAAGTATAAAGATATGTACCCAATAACATTCAAATACATTAATGTGAAAAACACACCATTTATGTTGTAATGTTATAGATTACACATCATTTATATGGTATTCTGTCTTCCTCTCTCTTTTTCTGTTTCTCTGTGTGAATTCCTGCACAAACTGAATGTTTCGTTAGAGGGAATGTATTGATCCATGTACTGTCCATGTCGACTCTCATCTCTCTCTGCGGGAGGTGGATCTGTGTTTGTGAATATTTATATTCTGCCTAATTATCAGTCTTCATGGGAACCAACTGGAAGAAAGTCGAGGGAGGTAAAACCAAGTTTAGAAAGTTCACAAACTTGTGGTTGAGTCACAAACAGCACTGATTTGTCATTTTCTCCCATTAGTTGATATGTTCATGTTGTGTATTTTTTTAGTCATTTTAACTTTTCAAAAATATCTCACTTGACTGTTCTATTATCTACTGCTTATATGGGTGTATACCCACTTAAAATGTTTGTCTAGACTCTTTAAAATGAAAAGTTTCTGCAAAACTTAAGAAAAATGTCCTAGAAAAATACGGGTTTTAAAACTTTACCTTTTCCAGTTTTTGTTCCACTGTCAACAAAAAGTGCTTAATTAAACTTTTTCAGTAGCAGAATATAAAGAGAATAGTCTCTGTTTGTTTTATTGTAGTGATATAAATATATTAACACTGTATGAATAAAAACATTAAGAATAACAGCATTAAAGCAAATACCATACAGAGTATTTCATAAGATCTGTTACATCAGAGTTAAAGAGCGAATATGCTCAAAGGGATCTAAGCTGTTATTGCTGTACATAAGGTCATTCACATTCTGATTGGTTGCATGGGTGGTAATGTTTAATAGATTACAGATTATATGCATATAAGGATGATCCTATTATACTGCATTAAACCCTTATTTTCCATGACACAAAGCAACACATAGCTAAGCATGTATACATTAAGCTGCCATGATGCATGAAGGGGCGTATGTGTTTGTATTTTATATAACATATACAAGCCTAAGGACAGCAGTCATATATTAAGACTATCAGACCATCACATTAAAGTAAAATCCTATAAACTACAGTTGACCAAATGTTGAAGTAACGCAGACATTTCCAACCAGTTTGACAGAAAAATGCGAATACATTTTTATTTAGATAAGCTTCAGACATGTGCAGTGTTTTCCTCTCCCTTTCACGCTCTCTCTCCCTCCATGTACTGTATGTATGTCTGCATGTACTTAGCCTCATGTTGACTTGTTCTATAAAAATAGGGTTTTAATTCAGTTTAATAGGATCATCTTTATGTGCATCTAATCTATAATCTGTTAAACATTATAGCCTGTGGCAACCAATCAAAATGTATATCATGCCAAAGAGATTAAGATAAGAAGGGATGCTGAACCTCATATATGTATGGTAGGGATAGAAGGGTAGCTTGGTACATGTGCCTTCATGTACACTAAAATTCACTTACGTTACACTGACTTTGACTTGTACACACACACACACACACATGTATACAGTATACACAAACGCACATAGAGTTGTAAGCATGCACTTATCCATATGAGTGATAGTGTTCTTGTGGGTATACACACATGATGGTGAAGTTGGTTAAAGTCAGGAAACAAGCATGAAAAGATGGTGGAACTACTGCCCCTGTCTGTAAAACTGTAATCTATTAAGGATGCTTCTTCTCACTAGGAGGTAATTCTAATTTGTCAAACCATGAGTATCTTTGATGTTTTGCTTTAAAAGCTGAACAAATACGAATTAATGTAAATGTCACAAGCATAACTTTTAATCTCTGCCTCTCTGCCTCTCTCTTACATGGGAGGCTGATCTTTGGTCACACAAACAGTCACAGAAGAAGAAGTCGCCAAAACAAACACATTAGACATGGCTGAGAAAACAAAATGATCAAATGTCATTTTAACTATGTTGATGATGACAATGTTTGTTGCCATGGGCGCAATAAAAAAATGCTTGTAGGGGGCAAAACAAGTAATTTGGCTGAAGACCTGTTCTGTAAACAACAGTTGACAAAAATGCACAGAGTTCTTCTACAGTCCATCCACTGCTGGTGACATTATGCCATGTCATAGCCATAGACATGGTGCCGTCTAGGCTACTAATATTGCTGCTGAGGAAGAAATATTGTGTTGTACATATTGACAAAGAGATATTGAAATAGCACAGAGATACAGATTATGTAAAATATATGTGTGAGTGCAAGTGAGTGAATAGAAAATATATTAGGTTATTTATTGTTGTTATTGAGCATGGCCCTTATTAATTCTGTCACATTTTTTTGTTGAATATACATTATTAAAATCAACCAATAACCACAATGTTTCAAGATACTAAAACTAAAAAAGTAATTGTTAAAGCAACCATATGTAGAATTTGACTATATGTAGGTTTTCCCAGTGGTAGTATCAAAAAATACACCATGGCAGACTCACTGTATGCTATGCTGTGTGTGTATTTTCTTCAAAAGTCCCATGAATAATTACAGTGACCAAGTAGCATTAATGTACAGAACCAGTCAAAAGTTTGGACACATTTTCTCATTCAAGTGAATGGGAAGGTGTGTCCAAACTTTTGACTGGTTCTGTATGTTTTTTCTTTTTTTTCATTCAGAGAAAGTAATTTTTTTTTGACATTTCTCACATCTATGATAGCAAAATAAGTTATTATTAGTCCTTTTTGGAAAAAGTAGTAATTTTACACTGCTGTGTCTCCAACACTTGAACATCCAGGGTGATATTCAGTCATTTGACAGTTTTCATGTGTGTACTATTGAAAGTAATCAGAAACAGCATGCACCAACTAATAGAAACAAGCATGACATGAAAATGTGTGGTCATGTTGTGCCGCTTGTGTGTCTCATTTATGATTTAAGATCCTTTTACCGTTGCAACAGTGGCTTTTACTAAAGCTCCCAATCACCTGAATCAATTGGTTCTGTCACGCTTCTTCAAAGCAACCACTTCAAAGCCCTCATCTCTTTTCTCCTCCCACTCTTCCCATCCTTTAATCCAAAGGCGGAGCCAGGAGGGCCATAAGAAATTATATATGTAAACAATATAATGATATATAGAAGTCTGCAAGTGTATAGTGTGGTTGTAAGTACTGTAGCTTATTGGCCGTGTTAGCAGCTTTTCTATATGGAAACAAACACACATATTATCATGGTAACAAATCTTTATTTGTGACTAATGGAAATGAAATCTTTATTTGCCGAAAATGAAGATCAACATCTGCATGTCACATGTTCATTCTGCTTTTCGGTTGAAATGGTTTGAGTTCAGCTTCCGATATGATTGAATCCAGGTCTTTATTAGAACATACAACAACAAAACTAAAATCTGTCACTTTTACTCATTTCTGAAATAATCCTGTCATTCTCCAAATTAGATTACTGTAAAACAAGCCAGTAGACATAACCAAATTAATAATATAATACATAATACAAAATCATGTTTTTGTCAAACATCATGTTTTTTTCTTTATTATTGTGATAAATTCTTCCCAGGCTGAAAAGATGTTTTTCATTCTCTTGAATTCTATCAGACGACATGGGATTGTTTATCTATTTATTCATTTTTTTAGTCATTTTTGCTGTGTTTTTTTACATAATATTTTTTCTTGGCTTGTTGACTTATTAACAAAACACACAGTAGATAGATGTAGGTTTTGACCTGAGTTCATCATGTAGACAGACATAAATTAAACGTACTACACTTGGAATTCTGTGTTCAGTTCAGTTTAGATGACTAGCATTGGACAGACACACACACAGACAGACACACCGAACATGTATTTGGCAGAGTGTTGAAGTGATGATAGTTTGATATTTGTATGGCATTTGTCAAGTATGCTGATGGTGTTATTCTTGGACAAAGACAAATGCAGCTTACACATACACAAAGCTGTTTCCTCTTAAGCATGCTCTCTCTGTCTACGTCTCTCTACCTATCTATAGTCTCACCCCTGAAGGCTCAAACCCTAAACAAGGCAGGTCCCCCTGCCACCTTTCCATCTGCTGTTTTGTTCACTCCTCCCTGTGCTGTCTTTACACTGCTGTGTCAGAGTTCAGTGAATGTTAATAGCTTTTAGGAAAAGTCTCCTGCTGCCCACCCTTGTTTATAACTGTTCTGACATCAAACTGCATCATAAAGCGACATGGAAACAAGGGGTTAGGTTAAGGGTTTGTTGTATGAACACACACAGGTCAAAGCAGTGTGGAAACTTTAGAAAAGAGGTCCATATTTAATTTCAGTGGGACTAAACATTATAATTTGTTAATAAGCACATTATCGATATCCACAGTATATTGATATGTTAAAATTATTCTTTAGTTGTCTCATTTTGACATCGATGTCAAAGGATAGAATCAGCTGTAGAACAATACCTCGTAAACTGGTATGGGCTCAATGTCCTGCTAGCTCAAGAACATTTCAGCAACCTCCTAGTTACTAGATCACCATGAATTAAAACTTTTCACTGATGAAAAATATTAGGTTTTTGTAATATGGTGTTAATCTATATTGGATTTACAAATTTCTCCTTGCTAAATGTCTGTTATTTAAGTTTTTTCAACTTTTACATAAAAAAATGATGTCGTAATCTTGACATGCCTCATATTGACACATATCGGCCCGGTACCTCTCTCAGTGCGCACATACCAATACCAGAGGAAGCAGCTGTGCATTGTGTGTCAGAGCAGATAGAAAAGACAGAAGAAATATTTCCTGATGAGACGGCCACCTTCTCTCTGTCTCTGGCCAACAATAACACCACTGGCATGGCTAATGCAAAAGGGACTGACAAGCAGGCCAAAGGGGCAAATTAGTGGGCAGGTTATTGAGTTGATGGGGAGATCTATGGATGACTGTTTCCATAGCGTCCCCCTGTTCAAAACATAATTAACACAGGAATCTCAAAAGCTATTTAATATCTGGCAACACATAACCTTACTTGCTTGGCAGCATTATGTGAGTTGAATCACAGGAATGTTGTTTTGGATGGAACCAATTTAGCTCCTAGGCCAAGTTAATGCAGGTCTAGCCCTTTGCAAAGAGACCTCTTGGCCAGCAATATTGTGGGACAAAGCTGTGACGTAGAAACTGATGCTTCGGGTGTGGTGGGTGCAGGAATACATCCACTCTTGGGATGTAGATGATGCAAGCAAGGGTTTGACCTTGGCATAGGGATTGGTTTTATTTAGCCCAAACAAGGTAATGTTAGCGGCGCTGGAAATTTGCTGTCACCGCCTCTCTTTAGGCTACAAAAACTAAAAAATGAGACACAGATTATTGGGAAGATATACTGCAGGGAATCAGCCGTAGTGTTAATGCTGCTAAACTGAGACAGTGGTGGTAGCTGATGATAACATGTCTATGCATTAAGCCTGACCTCCAGGTTCTCCAGTGATTCCAGCCTGGCCAACGGTAGACGGGTAGCTCTTATCTATGTCTTGGAAAGCAGGCATTGCTGAAACCCGGCCTATTTTCTTTGTAAAATAAATTGAACGAGTTAGTACATGATAAAGAACATTTAATGAACTAGCCTGTTTTTGAGTATTGAATCAAGGTGGAATATGCCTTTTAATTAACTGCATACTGAAGCAAATGAACATCATATCCTGCATTGCATTGTTGGCGTGTGGTAGCCTTTAGATCTGATCATGTGTGATTGATGGATGCTTTTGATGGTGTTTTTAGACGTGGCTGGCTCCAGAAGTCATTAGTGCATCCTAATGTCAATGATGATGAGCTTTGGAAACTCTTTCACTCTGGACAATTATGCTGCCATCATCTTTAATCTATCTGGCCCATGCACGCCTTTTAAAAACACAGTTTTACTCTCTCTCTCTTTCTCTCTCTCTCCCTCTCTCTCTCTTACACACACACACACACACACACACACACACACACACACACACACACACACACACGAACTCTCCAATTAGCCAAACACCATCTTTACTCTCCGAATGACCACATGCATCTTTCTGTCTGTCTTTGCACAGCTAATGATAATGATGGTTGTGTGTTTTGCTCTGTGTGTGTGTGTGTGTGTGTACTTGTGCCCCTGCAAGTGCAGATGTATTTGTGTGTGCCTGCATGATATGATATGTCTTAACACATAGCTTAAGCAGACAGTCAACCATTTCCAGACCTACAGCCAAATGACAGTTAGATCATTAAGCTCTAGCAGTGAGCATTGCTCTAATTTAGCATGAAGCTGGTAGAAAGTCCCCTCTTGCTGTATGTGACCTTCACTTCCCTGGAATGCATGTTTGTAAGACGGGTATTTTTAATACATGTCAGTGACTGTCATGAGCTGGGTTCTGTCGAGGTCTTGCAGCATTTAGGCAAAGACAAGAGACTGCTAACAGTAATAAAACAATAATACTTCAGAGGAGCTGCTGTGATGGTAGGGGAGATTTGTATCTCGGGGTTAGCAATAGGGCAAAAACTGCTGTCACAATACTTTTACCCATATTTATCAGTTTACTATGATTTTAATAATACTGTTTTAGTGTTCTGATAATAGCTGAAACCTGAAGAAATGTGTACATCATGATTTAAACACGATACTTAGAAGAAGAAGTTAGCTTGTATAAACAGCTTGTATGAAACATTGAAACAACAAACGGTTACTCAGTGTTTCCCCTAGGATTTCTTCCAGCAGCGGTGCTGTTGCGCACGAGCAGAGCACTCAACAGCAGGACCTGTATTTGCGCACATCAGCAGTGGAATAACTGAAAACTACTATGGCATTGTTCCAAACTTCCATAGAGTCATGCGTGTGTCAGTTTACAGGAGTTTTTGACAGCAGAAGGGCTCTGGAGGCCCGGAATGACAGAATGAAATGCCTCAACACAGAAAATGTACACTATTTTTAGAGATGCACTGATATGGAATTACAAGGCCAATAACAATAGTGATAATTATAGACTTAAGTGACTATAGTTCAAAATGAGATGATTATATATTTGTTGTGGATAATTTTATTATTACAAATGCAAAAACTTGAAGATGACAATATAGATTGACAAGTTTTTTTTCTAATACAAGGTTTACAGCTTTCACCATCCCTACAATAAAGAATATATATATATATATATATATATATATATATATATATATATATATATTTAATTATTAACTTGTTTGTAACTACCAATTTATCTTTTTAATATGTAGACAAATTAACATCAGACCTTATCTCCAAGACCCTTAGAATAACCTTTCATACTGTTAACTGATAAATGGTTGAAGCCCTCAGACTCCACTGTTCAGAAAAGCTGCAGGTCTTTAACAATAAAGTGGTTAACAGCTCTGTGGCATCATTCATCCTCTCCTCTGTACAGTAGGTACTGATGGTAGAGAGGAGGGGCAGGCTTATGTCAGCCTTAAGTCTATAAGAATTCAACTCATTTTCAGATATTTAGCTAATTAGACTCAATTGTTACATTCAATGAACATCCTTTTAGAGCTTGTTCATAACAGTTCCCTAATAGCATAATGAGCTCTGTATAGCTGTAAAACATAGAGACAGTGAATGAGAGCGGAGCGGGAGTTGACTGCTGGAAGTCGGAGACGTCGTATTTAAGTTTATGTTCTGCTTGTTCAACAGTTGTTTGATAAATTTCTCTTGACGTCTCCCTTACTGACGGATATTGTTGCACTTACAGCAGCAAGCAATTGTAGTCGACTGTAGTAAAGTATAATCTAAAGTTTGTTTCATCCTGTCTGCTGTGCTGCCCTCATGCAAACAGGCACAGACCACAGACAGAGAGCAGAAGAGGGGGAGACAGAGAGGCAGATATCTCATTCGTTCCCCACTAGCTCCAGTCCCTGATTATTATGTACAATGTGAAATTTCAGCAGCGGTGTTCATCATTTAGCAGTGGCACTTTGCTGCTGTTGAAATCATATAGAGGAAACACTCTTACTGTAAAGTCAGGGAACTGTCCTCTTGTTAATCTGGACATTGGAGCAGTTTGGAGGCCTCAGAATGCAGTCTACCCCAAAGAGTTAAAGGTGCAGTGTGTAGAATTTAGTGGCATCTAGCGGAACGGACTTGGCAGAAATGGAATATAACATTCATAAGTATGTTTTAATTAGTGTATAATCACCTGAAAATAAGAATCGTTGTGGTTTTTTTTACCTTATAATGAGCCCTTTATATCTACATAGGGTGTGGGTCCTCTTCCATGGAGCCGGCCATGTTGCACTGCCATGTTTCTACAGTTGCCCAGAGTAGACAAACCAAACACTGGCTCTAGAGGGGGCCTTTTGCATTTTTCATGAGTTTTGTGGCCACTGTAGGTTCTCCTACATGCTTGAAAGGGGGCGGGGGGGTGAGGGGAGGGGTATTCATTTGGTTGTATTCTGTAACCTTACCGCTAGATGCCACAAAATCCTACACACTGGTCCTTTAAAACATTGGAAATGTAGTTCTAGTTTTGTTGTGACGTTTAATCAGTAAAAGATTTAAGTCCATTCTTCAAGCAAGGGTGGCTAACATAGGTGTGATTGATCTTCATATTTACTGTAAACAGTCCAGATACTGGTTTAAAGCAATTGAATTCTGAATCAGCTGCACAGGACAGAACTCCAGCTCAGTGGGTCCTAATGGGACAAGAAAAAATCACAAATAACTGGACATCAAAACAGAAGTCTGAATCAGATAGTACTTCCAGGTTTCAGCCTACATGCTTTAGATTCACTACCTAGAGTAAGTTCGGTCATACTGAATCCAGTTAAACAGTAGCTATAGTCACAGTAAAGAATGCCCTCTTGGGTATTGTAGTATGTGTATGATAGTTACAACAATGGTTATGTATGCATTATGCATATAGTATGCGTGGGGGCCCTTTTTTAAGACAGCTGGACTTTTTGCATCATTCAAAAGCAGTTTTGAACAAAATCATTGGAGGATCTACAGGAAAGTTGGTTTTTGGAAATCTGATTCATTTCATATCAGTTGACAAACAAGTGTGGCAGGAGTGCATTGTGTGAAATTAAATTTAATCAAGATATTAAACATGTTTTGTTGATGTTTTTGTTTTGTTTTTTTCTGTTTGTTTGTTTACGTCTGTTCAGAGGGAGTATGTGAGATCTGGTTGACCAGTGAAGACACAGGAGCCTATGGTAGAGACATCGGGACAGACCTGCCCACACTGCTGTGGAGACTGGTGGAGGAGATTCCTGAAGGAGCCATGCTTAGGCTGGGTATGACCAACCCACCATATATCCTGGAACACCTAGAGGTATGCACAGTACACAGTCACAAACAAACCAATATAAACATGTGCCACTCAATTTACTCTAAAGTACCATCAAAGAAGATACTAGAACGGCCATTAATGCAGCTAAAATACTTAGAGTACCCCACTTATTAAGCAAGCATAAGTAGGCTTTTTCTACCTTTTTGTTTTTGTCTCCATAGCCTCTTGTGCTATCCCTTCCAGGGAACAAATAATATTGCTTTGTCTAGATTTAATAAACTAAATGGCTTTCTGTTTTGCTTAGCAAGCAGTTTAGCCGCACCACTCATACTCCATTCATTAGAGCAGTTCATTCTCTTCTCTCCCTAATGAGTCAATTAAGGACCATTGTGTCCTCTTTAGCAACCTCATTTTATCAGTCATTATTGTCTTCCCTAATGGAACAATGGACATTGTTATCCTCTCTCTCTCTTTCTCTCTTCTTCTCCCTCTGTGCATTTTTGCATGTGTCTGTTTCTGTCTGTCTGACATGCTATCATTTAAATCTTTTTTCCTTCTCTGTCAATCTATCTTTATTATTTTTTTAAATGTATGGTTTCTAAAAGCGTCCGGGTAATAATCACATATTATCACCATTTTCCACCACCAGTGGACAATAGGCAATAAATGGCCGCTGCTTTCAGACAGCAGATTATCTTGGAGAGAGGAGAGAAACGCAAAATGGCATATAGGATGCAGAGGACAGATCTATTAAAGAAATTATTAACGTTATTTGTCTGAATTATTTGGATACATAAAGTTAAGGGATAAAAGCTTAAAAAAAACCAATAGCATGTTTGTTTTGTGGTCAGGTTTGTCTACCACACTTCCATCATTGTGGGTAAATAAAATAAATAATCAATAAAATCAAGATGGTAGGATGTGACAAGAAGGTACACACTTACCAGCACACCAAATCAAAACAGTTTTTTGTGTCTTTGTGTTCTGTTAAATTGGTGTCATATAATTCAAGTGAGAGCGAGAGGGAGAGCTAGAAATAGTGTATGTGTGGGAGAGCTGGAGAAGGTGCCTGTTTGTGTATGGCTGCAAGGAGAGAAGTGAAACTCAAACTTCACTTTTATTTAATAATTATATAATATAATTCTGTAATTACTGTAAACAGTGGTATGTGTTGGACTACACTGCTGCCTGGAGTCTTTGTTAACAGTGACAACCAGAGATGAACCTCTTAAAACGTGTGCAACACATGTTGAATGTGTCACTAGACCTGCATCATGTGTGCGTCTCCTGTCTTAAAATATAATAATACTGGTTTTTTTTTTTCCCTTCAGCGTGACAAGCTAGTAAAATTGAACAACTGTGAATGTATGGCACTTCAGTAGTAAGGCTGTGCTTGTGTTTACATTTGAAACAGTAGAGGTGACAATTTAAGGAAATAAATGGAGGAAATGTACAAGAAATGAGTGAATTTGGGTCAGAGATTTTATTCTTTTGATTTTATTTAGTGCTTGGTGTCAACCCTCATTTTAAATTAGGTGATAGTATGTCCGTATAAGACTGAAGTTTTGCTTTGCTTTTGTCATTCTCCAGTCTCACCCCTCAGGAAATCCAATAGGATATGTGACAGAGAAAATAGTTAATGGAGGAAGGGATGACATAGAGATCTGAAATGGGGAACAGTAACCTAGAAAAGTAAAGTAAGACAAAACTTTTCAGTTAAAAAAAAAAAAAAAAAAGGCGAGTGAAGTTCACAACAAATATACTTTTGAATCAAACAATCAAGGATGATTGGAGATCATAGATGAATGAAATGAGGGCAGAAATGGAAAAAAATGGGGATGAAGGCCCGGGGATAGAGATGAGGGGTAAAGAGGAGTGAGAAAAGTGCTGTGGGAAGCAGCAATGGAGGTTGTAATTAACCAGGGGTTAATGGAGGTGGCTAATTGTCCCCCACATGTATAGGTAGGCTTTCTGCTTGGCTACATTACAATTAAAAAACCACCCTCCTAATGATAGGGAATAACAATTAACTGATAATTAGAAATATGCTAGGGTGACACACTAGCTTGGTCTCTGTGTGTGTATGTTAAGAATCATTTCATATGCTACCAGCCCTTTTATTGTTAACGTCCATGCATTGAATTGAATTATATCTTTTTTTGCTTTAATTCCTCAGTCAATTAACCTACATAAGAAAAGATAAGAGTGCTCTTCTTTAACTTATCATTGTCTTTTGTTGCTCCTGTCCCCCATTTACCCTTTTATCCTCTTCCCTCCCTTTCTCCCCTCGTTTCCACCCCCTCTTCAGTTCTTGCTTCTTTTCCTTCCCACTTTCCTGCTTCTCTTTCTTGCCCTACTTGTAAACTTTCTATATATTGACTGTTGTTTAGAGCCTAAGTTATCTTGTTTCCTCCTGTTTGTTTTTGCTGTTTCTCTCCCTGATCCTTATTTTTACTTCTCACTCATTCCAGGTCTTTCCCCTCAGTAATTCATCATATTCTTCTAGTCACTTTTTAAACTTTTTTTTCATCTTTTCACACCTAATAAGTCTATTTTTTTTCCTCCTAATCACTCTCCCTCCACCGCCTCTTCCATCGCTTCCCCCCAATTCTTCTCATGATGACGGTAATCACAGCAATATGAACAGAGTGATGATGATGAAGGCCAAATCTCCGAAGTAGATTTACCCTTCATCCTAAATAAAGGCCAAATTATACCCCGCTGTCTTTCCTTCAAAGAACACCAGCACTTATACAGTATAACAGCATCATACCGAATGGCTGTGATTGAAGCTGAAAAGGCCAAGTAACCTCTTCACTTCCTCCTAAAAGATCACCCTCTCCAAACACTCTCACACACATACTCGCTCAGATCAACGCTTTTCCCCTTGTCTCCCTCTGACAAAAAAAGAACACACAGTTTCTTCCTATGTGCAGCCTGTTTTTTTTTTTTTTTTTCTGGTAGATGTAGACAGCCTTATATCACCATTTCCTGATTGGAGCAGTTAAAGGCCCAATCACCTCTCACGGGCCACTAGTCTCTGACATTTTAGTTGATTGCATTGTGCCATCGGTAGTTTCTTTTTGAGTAGTTGCAACTAAAAATGTCTTTACAAAAATGCTACTCTTTTGTTCTTCCTCTTGCTGACATTTTTCTCTTTGCACTTTAATATTTTGAGCTCAGCATTTTTATCTATCAGTCTATCCATCTATCTATAAATTGCAAAGGCGCAACAGTAGGTCATCTGATCATATAAGGTGCATGTGTGCGCGCACATGCAGATACCTATGGTATGTATGTGCGAGCCTCTGTGTTTGTGATTGAATCTAGCATGCTAGCAGAGTCAGCAAATGAGGTGTGAAAGTAGCCTCCTTGTATGTAGCAATCAGTCAGTCTGAGATGGATGAAATTGCAGTTCTCCATTAAACATCCTCCTCACTCATCTCAGTCGGACCAGAATACATCAGATATACCGCTCACACTCACTACACAGTTAGCTCCGTGCAATAATGGTGTTATACTATAACCTTTTGTGATTTAACTTAACATTTTGCTCAGCTTAATTCGCTCAAAACTTAAACAATTACAATAAATTGGCTGTTAAATAATGTTGAGCCGCTTGAAAGTTGGTGTACACAATGCACTGGAAAGTTAGATTAATAATCTGATATATGAATGCTTAATTCCAAAATAGGATCTTATAAATACAGACAGAGAAACAAGAGTACTATAGTGCTGTTAAAAGTTGCTGTGTGACACAAGACAGGACAGAACCTGTAATCATTTTTACATGCATACTTTGTCTTCTTGTTTACTTCCTTTTTGTCATCTAGCCAGAGGCAGTGGGAGAAGTGTGAAAGGAACACACATCACTGACCCCCACCGGGTTTTGGGAAGGTTAATAAACTACCAAATACCTGTAACGAAGGCAAAACTCCATCTTCAGTCTCGGCTGCTATTTTTCATGCCCAGGCGCGAGCGTTCACTCTCAGAATGCACACACGCACAGCTGTATGGGCATACACATAGACACACCCTCTCAGACCATTTTCATTTTAATGACGCCTTTGGGAGCCTCTTCACATTAGAGGCCTAATGTAGCATTGTGTGAGGACGTGACACCAAATGAATGCTCACAGTAAAGCTATGCCTCTAAATTATGACTCCTGACTTACTGCGCGCAGTTGTGTTGTGAATGATTGCGGTGAATTATGAGTTTTGAAAAACGGAGATTTAAATGCAGACTGCCACTTTGAAGCTGGGTCTTTCAGTAGTCATCTCTGTCGGGCCTTTTGTTGTGACTTTTGCGTATCTTTTCTGGCTAGCGCTAAAGAATGAAGACCCCAACAATGGTAGTGAGTCAATTGAATTATCTGCAGTTTATTGGTGTAATCTACAGCTGCAGCAAACATATTTATTAATATAGTGGTTTCATGCAGTTTGTCTTTGCTGTGTTTTTGGTTAAGACTAGACTATTTAAATGATATCATTGTAATAAGGCAACTACAGAAAATCATAAATAATGCCAACATTTCTGACTATGTAATTTTGGCGTCTTCTTTTTTTCCAGCTCACAACAGATGGTACTCACAGTACAGTACAGTATGACGTTACAGTGTTACAGATGCTCTTAATTTCCCTTTCATTGTGTAATCCATAGATTTCATCTCCGCTGCGTGAGGTGCTGCAAGCTTGGTATACCCTCCAGGGAAAATCAAGTGCAGCCTTAAGTGTTTGAAATGTACAGTATAATATCACAGGGAGCTTCTCTGTCTGCTGCTGAATTCAGTTCTCACCAACTGGGACTTGACTTATTATCCTGGGAACGGCTTGTAGAATCATTTTCTCTACAGACTCCCCTGGGTGAAGCCTGTTAATGCTAAGTGTGTGTTTGTGTATATGTGTGTGTGTGTGTGAATGCAGTTGGGTGCTACCTATGCTGAGTGTGCGCTCTAGGGAATCCAGCTGTGTTGTTACAGTGCATTCACCTGTGTGTCCTTCCATTCCATATTACATATAAATGTAATAAACTACACACCATACTAATATTGACAGTGTACTACTGTAACAGTTAGTATGATATGCATTTTTAATTGAAAGGAATTAGCGTATGACACGCATCAATGTGAAGCTGCAACTTCCCGTCTACCCAAACAATTCTTACTTTAACTTTTTTCTTGCTGTGGGTAGCTCCTTCACATCAAGGCTGTTGTCATGTCATTCTGTGACAATAGTGTAGTAGTTCTCTTTCAATAGCACTTCATTTTGTCATTTTTCCAGTGTGAGTGTACCACACACTCAAAACACACTTTGAATTACAACAATGCGTTAGAGAAGTTCTTCTGAATCCTTGCCAGTATTGAATGTATTGTCAGCAGGTTTTTTTTTGTCTTCAATAAGTGGAATGAACTTTCATTTACTTCTTTCATGAAAGATGTTTTGTACAATTCTTGAATTGTTTCTATTATTTCTTAAACGTCATATTATGCATTCTCTTCTCTCTGGTGCCAGATTCATTGTTTGGATTCTAAGGTGCTGCCATACCTCTATATTACTGGCCAACATTTGCCCTAAGTTCTGAACCAACAACGAAATATAGAAATTTCAGTTGCTGTGAAAAATACATTAATAGATGTGGAAATGAATTACACATTCAGGATCTCCAAGGATATTTTGACAGTAGTATCACTCTGTGTTTCTGTATGGGTTCAACATAGCTTTATAGATATATGATATACTGTATAATAATGAAAACATTAGTATTTATACCGGTCCAGACAGACCAAATCATATTTAACTTTGTCACAAGACTGGTGATATTAGCATTTACTGGGGCGACTATGAAACACATACAGGTAGACACCTGCAAATTACTTATTATTTCTCGTCTTCATGTTTCTGTTTGGATCAGAGTATGTGTGAGACCAGATTTCCAGGATAATCTCAAAGTGAATGGCACTTGAAGATTACTGTGCACAAGCAAATGAGTTTGGATATGATTTCTGTGAGATTTTAGATTATGGTCTGGGGCAAAGTCTAAAAGCCTGTTTCCTGATTTTATTCAATATTCTCTGCAGTATTACTGTGACATATCTCACTAATAAATTAGTTATTAGCAACATCAACAGGGATGACTTAACATACATACATAAAAATCAGCAGTTACCCCTCAGTCAGTTTCTGCAAACTGTTCAGGGAGTGTCTGTAAGAAACTTTTTTTTTTTTTTTTTAATCCACTGTATTCCTCTTGCAATACCAGTGTGGGAGGATGGAGGGACTGATGAACAGGAAGGACATGAAGCAGCAGAGAGCAACAGACAAAATCCTCATACAAAATATTCCAAAGGAATGTAAAACACAAAATTCACTGAGCACATGTGTTTCGTCTTTGGAAATAAGGGGGAGGCAGTGTGAAAGTTAGAGGGTGTCGTCCCTCATTGAGGTTGCTTGAAGCCAAACCACCTTTTATCTATGCTCGCTCTCTTTTTTTTCCATATGTGTTCTTTTCAGTCCTATCTGATTTGAGGGGGTAGATATCAGATGCTTTGAGCTAAGCCAGTTAAGATAGATCCTTTCTGGTTCATGCATCTATCTGAGCTGATCAACCAAAGATGAAAGGATCGTGTGTCTGTTTGTGTGAATGAGAAAGATAGGCCCCGGTGGGGGGAAGGAAAACGTGACACAAAGAGTAAGAAATAATATTATACCGCTTTAAACACTGTCAAGATTGATAAAAAACAAAACAAACAAACAAAAAAAAAACCCCCACCACATTTTGATTGGTTTCTTTAAGCATATTGAATTCTGCTTTGAGCTGAATAGTTCATCCACCCAGGAGTGAAGGCATTAAAGCAGCACTTTAATTTTTGCCACTAGGCACTGCTGTGAGATATCTTCTTTATCACAGCGTCATTTTCACTTCAGACTCACTAAACTGTCTGTCAGCAGCAGTCAAACATTGAAAAGGCCTCAACTCCACAGGGATCGGTAACAAGAGAGATTCATATCAGTGTACTGTATAATCATTGGAGGATGGGATGCACTCTGTCAGGCAGATACACACTCACACATGATAAATGGCTTGTGTGAATGAAAAGTCCTCCCCTTATAGATTAATCCCCAGTTGCCATCAGCAGTGCCCTGTTACTCAAACCAGCATGCCATCTGTTGAGACCCCATTCACCCTCCAAGTACACACACACACATACACAATCTGTGCGCTAGATTGTGGTCATCTGGGAGCTATCATTGATGGCGAATCTAGTGAGACTGGGGCATATTACTATACATTATACTATACGTTGTAATGGGATACAAACTAAAAGGCAAGACCGGGTAGCGCAGGGCAAGGCAACTTTATCCCTATAGTACATTGCATTACATTGGTACAATGTGTTTTGCATCAAAATGCATGCAGTAGCAAGAAACATACAGACACACACACATGCACACACATACTGTATATAGTAACTTATCTCACAGAGTTTTGACAGATCTCAGGTTACCAAAGAAATCAAAAGTTAATTCAGATTCTGCTATAGTTAGAAAACTACCACCTTAATACCACCTGAGAGGTCTTCATTGTATTGTAGTCAGTGAGCAGGTCAGAAAGTCGACAGCTCACTGACTGCAATCCAAAGGGACCAAGCGGTAACTACGACGACTTGAGGCTGAAACTGCGGAAGCATCCTAAAGCGCAACCACCGTTAGATGCTGCCTTTAAAAAAATCCCTGCCTCCAATAGACTCCCATTCAAAAAGCATCAACTTCTCTCTAGAAATACTAAGTCAATAATATTTTTTAACGAGTCATTATGGTCTCAATCGCTAAATTCAGGCCCTCTAATAAGTGTGCTGGTGGTCATTTTGGAAGTTATTGCTCTGTTAATAAAATGTGAAGATGCACAGAGGCTGTGATGTCTGCTGTGTGGGCTTTGATTGACAGCTGTGATTGACAGTCGGCTCACCTGCTGCTCTCCCCGGCTCCGGGACTCACTCAGTCAGGCTATACTGTAGTCGTAATATTTCAGTAAGTTTAATGTTCCTTGATAACTATACCTGCCGTGTTAGCAGCTAAAGGCAACAACCTGCACTCTTTATTTGGAAGCCCAATGTAAGCTGCAATTCTGAGCTTCAAACTGTCTCCAATGCAAACCAGTGGGTGATGTCACACCTTGCTATGTCAATCTTTATATATAGTCTATGAAAAGGACTAAAGTATGGTTTTATCCCAGTGTGCCTATTGTGACCTTCACACGCTAATTATCGACCTATCAATCAGACCTCACTGGTAGCTAATACACAGGAAGAGTATAATAAGAGGAACCATGCTACCAAGCCAGATCTACAGTATAGTTAAAATATAAACTGTTACTCATCACAAGTGTGCACTTAAATGCATCAAGTGCTCACTTTAGGGCTTATAGCAAAGAACTAGTGTAAAATAGAGTCTTCTCTTAGAGACAGAGTACTGCATATCAAACAGTTTGAAAAGGCATATACAAAGAAAAGAGGCCAGAGTGTTTTCAGCAAGTACATGTATGTCTGAAAACACACACAGCATTGCCATTCAAAGTATATTTTCCTCTTGCAGCACAATATGTATTTAGTTATAGTTTTATTTACTTTTTATTGACAGTTTTCTTCTAAACCTCTGACTTGGACATGGCCCTTTGTTATTATTTATTATTCTAAAAGGCTTCACACAAGAATTTTCAAGCACATTCCAAACAGCATTTACACTTGTATCTTAGAAGAACTTTGAAATAACACATCGATCGGTACACAATCCAACAAGCTACTATTCACACTCACAAAACATTTCAAACACACATTAATACACGTTCCTTTGCATGTTTTTCTTTCACCCACTCGTTCTCTCTCACACACACACACACACACACACACATATTCACACACACATGCAGCAGGCTGATTTCTGTCACCAATCAAGCTCCATTTTCCAACCAAATTAATTCTTTCTAATTTGGAGCTTCCAGTGGTCAGCCCCCTGCGGTGCACTGCAACTGAGCTGTGTCTGTGCGCACGTGTGTATGCGCATGCACGCACACACACGCATGTGTGTCTGTGTATGAAGCAGAGAACATTCTACAATAGATCTTAATGAGAAGACGGACTGCAATCAGCACATTCTTGTAGGAAATCATTAAATCATTTCTTCCTCCCCTCTCTTTTTCTCTCTCTACTTCTTGTGGTGATTAGCATGGTAATGATAGCATCCTGATTATGTCCATCAGAAAAATCTGACATCTGTGGTCTCTCCAGGTCTTTTCTTGTGGAAATTAAAGTAGAAAAAAAAACACACTTGCCAGCTCCCAATTAATGTGGTGTATTAAAAAACAAAGAATGTCACTCTTGCAATTGTTCTTGGTAAAAGTTTAAGAGCTGCAACAAAAAAAAGACATAACACAAAGTCCTGTGTTGTTACTATAAAAACTCATCCTGTTCAAGCTACAGAGAACATTCCCTTTTTGACACTGCCTACATGGAGCATATTTCTGATGACACAAAATCTATTGCTTGTAGTTTGGGGTAAAGTTATGAATCTATATTGAATGTGTATGATGACAGTAAATCTTCTCCACATTAATTAATAGGAAAGAATTTATATTGTCTACCAGATATTACCCAGGACCTTGTGTGCTGTCAGAAGCATCGTCTTGATTGGAGTTGAATCTATGAATGTGGACAAACCGTTGTGTCAGCCACATCATTTAGTATGAGAACAATATATACGTAAACACTTGGAATTGAGAATAATGCAGCTTTTTAATGTCTCCAATGTCTTAACTTCATCATGAGTGTTTGTTCCTTCACTACCCAGAATGCATCGGAAAACATAAGTGAAGATCGGCTTTATTTTAAAATCCAGCTCACCATCTTTTCATATTTTTTTTTAACAAAAGAGCTCCATACTTGAAACCCTGCCTCCTGTATTCTGTATAAAAATGATCTGCAGAAATTATGGCAAGCACATGCTGTACTCCAAGCATTTCTATAACTCTTTTAGTGAAAACAGAAAGGTACCCAGTGGCCAGAAATCCTTACTGAGTTAATTATAGACTTCATGTATTTTCCTTTTTTCCTTCACCATTTTCATCCGAGATGTGGACCTGCATGCTTCAGTAAAAGCTCTTGACTTTTCAGACATAAAGAACCCCTACTGAAGCAGCCTTGACTCTTTGGACTTAAGATCCAGTGGGTACACGCTGAATTCTCTGAGCTGCTTTTCTTTTCTTTTCCCAATAAATAAAAGAGAAATTTAAAAAAAAAAAAAAAAAACCAGAGAAAGAGGTCATCTATTGTAGAAGGTTTGGAGTGAAAAGCGTGCAGACAGAAGCAGGAATGTTAATGGAACCTTTATTTTATTCAAAGCTAGCAGCTATCATTCACCAGAGCCGATTTTGCTGCATCTTTTAGTGCGTTTGTATTCACTAAACCTTACAGTCAGATAAATAAGATTTTAAATTTCTGCCTCAGATTCATGTCTGTCAGGGCTAAAGGATACCACTTGTTAAGAATGTCTGTCTTTTTTTCCTGGGTTTGTCCACCATCATTGGTAGACTACCAGTAATCAATTATTTGCTCAAAAAAATACTTTTGTTAGAACTGATTGAGGATTTTCTGCTTTTCTCTCTTCCTTAAAAATATATGCAGTGGTTCTATATACATGTAGATTTTTCAAATTTGATCATTTTTGTGCAGTTATATATCAAACATGGTACTAAAAGGTTTCACTTGGTTTATTGAGTTTGTTCAGTTTCCTTTGTACTTCTGCATGATGCAGGTTGTTTGTAAGTTCTTTTTCGTCTCATCACTAGTTTATCCACAAACTGTGTGCATAAAAGACAGGAAACAACAGAAAAGTGTCTTTTCCTGTTATCACTCTGAAATGTTGAGCAGACAGATGAACAACAGTTATTTCAACTTGACATATGTCTCTTTCACACACACACACACACACCTATATACATACACATATTAATGTTACCCTCATTGCCTTTTCTTAATCTGTGTCTCATTATCCTCACATCCATACGTTTGACAAATCTAACCCTTTATTTCCATTTTTTTCTTTTTCTCTCACTATCTGTGCCTCTCTTTCTCTCTCTACCATCTGTCTCATTAGGAGATGGCAAAGATATTGAATCATCCGCGTGTCTATGCCTTCCTTCATGTTCCTGTGCAGTCGGCATCAGACAGCGTCCTGATGGACATGAAGAGAGAGTACTGCATTGATGACTTCAAAAGAGTGGCGGACTTCCTCAAAGAGAGGTAAGGCAGGATGAACTCCTCATGGACAGAATGAACTCCTCATGGACTCCTGATCATTTTTATTGTGTTTTGAATGTTACTGTCCTGATAGCACACAAAAATGTTCGTTTTTTATTACTTCTGCCTTCTGCCTCGCATACCTCTGTGAAAAATGTTGAAAAATTACAAAAGATTAGGCTTTGTGTACTTGTATGCGTGTGTGCATGCATGCATGTACATCTATTCACTTTGAAATAACTTCACCCTCACATGGAGACATGCATACTCGTACCTCTCTCACTTTCTTTCTTTCTCACATCTGTGTATCCACATTTCAGCAAGGATGCTTGTTGATCATGATAGACTAGTCTGCATTAAGATCACTGAGTCAGATGTGTACTGTATAATGTGTGCATTTGAGTGGGTGCTTGTGTAAGGCTGAGTTCTCATGGCAGCTCACATGGGTCTGTTTGAAGAACACCTCTGTCTTTGTGACTAGCAGCACTCTTTAATTCTCTTTCTTCGTTTCTCTCTCCCTGGGTTACTTTAAGGCTCTGGCTTACTTTGAGACTCTGAATCTGGTCAAGATTTAGCTGAGATTGAAAAAGGCAACATATTTTTGCTTCAGTTTGGGTCCCTGAATAAAACTTCTTCTTTTTTTTTTTTCAAATGTCTGCACATTCAACACCTTCACTGTTGCCCTGTCTTTTGATGGACCACTAGATATAGATGAATGTCATATCTAGTCGTATCTATCCTTTCAGTTGGATAAGATTTGTGCAAAAGTTGCTCATATTGCCACCGTCACCGGGGATGTCACTGTGAAGTCTTTGAGATACAGAACAGAGCTAGACTTTTCAAAATGTACTGATAAAGATAGATACAAACTATGAAAACAGGCCTTTGTTTTAGTTGCACGTTTTTCAGTGACAACCATGATCAGTACATTCTTCTCTAAAAACCTTCCTTTTGCTCCCGTCTCTTTCTGTTATTTCTCATTCATCAGGACATCAGTCAACAAGGTCAAACATTTCAAACTCGGGATCTATTGATAAGTAAAAAGAGAAGCAGCTGCTACACTGCTTGCATGTTTGAGACCTCATTTCTGACATGCTTCATTTACAAGCTATTTTCTCCCAAAATATACACTCTAACCCACACTCATGGATTTTAAAGATAAACATGTACACGCCAGATATGGATTAGATATTCCCCCAACCCCTCCTCCCAATAAAACAACCCACAATTCTGAAACATGCACATGATGCATGGATTTGACCCCTGACATTGCGCAAAAGATAAGGAATGATGCAAACTTAATCTTTTACTGTATGAAAGATAATCTGTCATGGAATTTGACTGTGATTAATTATGGCAGTGCACGTCAGCGGCGGAGAATAAATATTGATTTGATGCTACGATAATACGCTATGAAGGGATTCATATGAAAATGAGTTTGGGTCACATTTCTGACTTAAATCTCCAGGTATTACTGTGTGATTTAGAAACAAAATGTTTATGTATGCAATGATATATTTAAGGATGTCATTGCTGTTGTCAGATGATAACCTCTTATTTTTAAGTATGGCTTTTCCCTGGAATTAAATGACAAGCATGCATGTTTTAAGATAAGCACAGAATGATGTATTTCTGGTTCATTTGATTATATATGGTAGAGATTTACAGGAACAGTTAAAGAGAAAGAGTAAGTACTTGGTTTAGAAACAAAATCAAATTCAACACAGTGGATAGTTACTTGAACACGGCAAATCTTTTCTCTGGTTAATTATGTTTAGTCATTAATATCTATAGGTTCACATACCGTACATGTCTTTTGATGTTTCAGATTAAAGGCATTTTGTTAGCATAGAGGTTGATCTAAGCGGATGAGATCCATGTACTGCAGCAATCAATAGATTTCATGTAACTGCTTCATGTAGGTCAACAGTCAAGCCATAGGCTTTAAATATAAAATGGAAATCTGAAGGAACAAGACTTTTATTCAGGTCACTCTTCAGCTATCTGCATTTAAAGCTCCTGTATTTACCTTCATAAAACCACTTGAAGCTTGTAGTGCACGAGAAAGTTTGTACTTACTCATGTGTGTGTGGTAATCATGCATCAGTTTCTATGTGAATCACTATGTGCCTTTAGATCATGCTGACACATTTATAGGTCTCTTTCTCACCTCACCTCTCTCTCCACACACCTCTCCCATCCATTCTTCCCCACCTCCCATTTATTTTCCCCCTCTGGCTCCGTCTGAACCTACCCAACCTGAACCCAAGACATTAGTAACCTGTTCTGTCTTTGACTTAGTGCTTTTCTCTTGTCATTTGTTTGTCTACATTTCCTGTCAATGTAATTGTAAAACATCAGAATTATCAATCCTGCCCACTTAACTACTGTATTACTATCTACACTGGTTGTGCTTCAATCACATATCAGTGGAATTGCATTAGCAGCAGTGTGATACTTTGGAAGAACAGTGGCTTTTTCCTGTTTTTTACTGTAAACTCATTTTAATGGCACACCACCATTTATAGAATAGAGGAGAAAGCCAAATGTTTTATCTGTTGTCCAGTTTGTTTATGGCAGATTAATTACCTGAAGTTAATTCGACTTGAATAGATGTTTAAAATGTTACATATAGCATGCTTGAGAGTTTTCTAATCATATTTTTCTCTTTGTATTTTACGTACATCGGTTGCTTGTTTCTTACTGACATTTACTTTTAGTACCCTGGCACTTATTTTTCTCTTTCTCCATCTGTCATCTTGTCTCAGTCTTTTCTTTTTTTTTCCACTTTCAGGTCGTCTTCTTTTTTTTTGTGTATGTGTGTGACAGGTCCATAACTTGAAGTTGTAATCTTGCCTGTTGGTTTCCTCTCAGCACTTAAATATATCTTTTAGAACTGAATACATCTTGGGGTGCAGTTTGTGGTCATTTCTTCCACTAGAACTGAATGCTTTGCACTTCCTTTAAAGTTCCCTCTGAATGTGCCTTGAGTTGACGAGTGATACTACTGTGTTAGCTCTAACACTGACTTAGATGCTTATCTTTGTGTGTGTGTGTGTGGCAGTTGTTTAGCCTGGAGTAGAAGTCTCTATCCCCATGTCTCCAGTTGTTATTTTAGTTTTCAATAGAAACTCAAACACAGTGACACTGATCCAGCCGACATCGTAACACACTGTGGCAAATGGTCTTAGGAGACGCAAAGAGGCACACACACACACACACACAGGCAAGCTCTCCACACCGAGGGTATCACGTCATAAGATCTTGTTTACATAAACTGTCTGGCAACCCTTTTGTGTGAGTCTTTGTATATGTGTGTGCGTGGTCACTCAATTTCTGGCTTCTGTTACTTAAACACACACATTAAAACACACACGGGTGATGTCGGTTGTGTGAAATCAATACCAGTACACATCCAGCGGTCTGACCCATTTGGCTGCAGCAGTAATAGCTGGGGTCCAGTTCAGGGTCTGGGAGAAGGGCCAGGGCTTTGGACAAGCCAAAAAATACACCCGCTGTGTTTGAGTGTGTGTGAGAGAAGGAAAGTGAGTGTGATTGTGTGAATGTGTGAGAAACACAAACAAACACTCTTTTTTGTTGTTGAGGGAAGCCTTTTTAAAGTAACTAATGCTGAGATATAAAACTATCAAACAAACATCTTAGAAAAGAGTTTTGTTTTTTTTAATTGTTCCCTATTTATTAAAAAATGATCCCTTTCTTAAAGCTCAACTTCTTTAGTGGACCTAGCAAGACTAGACAACTTGCACAGTTGAATGTGTTGTAACAACATAATGATTGTCATGGAAGAACGGAATTAACAATAATAAGAAATACTGATTGATATGTTTTTTTACATATGGGCACATATTTGTCTCTCATCACTAAACCTCTGTTTAATCTTTTTCTTCTTTACGGAGATAATTGGCCAATAATTGTAACCTCTTTAGTCAGAGGCCTCATTGACATGTCTATAACCGCTGTTGTCTATTCCTGTTCTCTTTCAAACCCTCCACATAGAAAAGAAGGCCTCACATTATGCTCCTCTAAGTGTGTGTGTGTATGCGAGAGACTCATTAAGTGTTTTTACTGATTCACTCTCCTTTTCACACTGGTGTTCTCATGCAAACCTGAATAATTCAAGGTGAAAGGGGAAGCCCCAACTGTGCGTGTGTATGTGTGTGGTAGTGAGTCACCATCACTGTTAATGCAGGTTCTCACAAGTAGTCGTTTCGTTGAGCCATTGAAGTTCACCTCAAAGAATGAGACGGACAGGACCCTTGTGCAGGTATGTGTGAGGTCAGGGCTTATCTGACTGACACACACATGGCAGAAGACAAATGTATTTCTCTGTACAAACAGCTTAATACCACCAACACTGCAAAGGTCATGAGGGGTCAAACACCTCTGGCCTTCCTTATCAGTGAAAACACACACACACACACACACACACACACACACATGCATGCAGACACACATCAGACCTCCCTCCTTGACATCCTTCACAGCTGAAGGTCTTGAACTCTATTACGAACTTGGGGCAACATTTCATGGTTGGTTTTTGAAAGGTAGCTGACTTTAGAAGTTTTTTTTTCTTTATTTTGTTTTCTGCAGACATATTTTGTGTAATGTTTCTCCTTTTTCTGCTAGAAGTTTGAAAGCTTTTATCTATAGCATGTTTGTGAAAGCAGACACTGCTGCTGAGTGAGTAAAGTCACCTGGTAACAAAAAAAGGCTTGGTAACCCTATAAGTACTCTTGAAATTTGAGGAAATTAACAATTTGGGGTAATATGGAAACCGAAAGAAAATATTGATATCACAGTGTCAGTCAAGATCAGGAAATCTTTGGCAATCTGGACAAACATTAAAGTTCAAAGAATACTCATGAAATTTAAAATGCCCCCAGTGATGAGGAGTACCTTGTGACTGAAGCACCCGCTGCTCCCCCAGTAGGAGATCTTTGAGTATTTATGCCTGGTGATACACTGCCGTCTGGCTGAGGAAAATGTGGTATTTATGGTCAGAAACAACAAAGCATGAAGCTGTAAATATTACCATTACAAAAAATCAAAGCTACAAATGTTCCATCGTAAAAACTGGGAAAGATCAGAGAAAAAAAAAAAAACAGTCATTCTCTGTAGGACATGCTGTTAGTTCCCAGCAGTGGAAAGTAAAACAAATCCAAGTGGTAATAATTAAGTATTTGCAATTTAAACACCACCCTATGGGGACAAAGGAAAAAAGAGTTAATTTTTCACACGGATGCCCATACGACAGCTTGTCTGAACTGTTTGATTTCTTCCACACTAGAGCATGTATCAAGTTTGGGGGTTCATTCACACTGATCAAATCTAATGGTAAATCAGGACTCCTCTGACCCTTACTGAAACATACAGTACGTAGATGAAATGGTGCAAGAAAATCAATTCTCTCTTGCTTTAGATTGCAGCCATAATTAAAGACAGTCTGATTCGTTTACACTCTAGACGTACTGGAGAAAAACGAAAATACCGCTCAAACACAAAATGCATGTTGTTGCTATGATTTAGGTTCAAGATTCAAGTCCAACTCAAGGCACATCCCATGTTTGAATGTTATTGACCAAATCCAAGTAAAAAAGAACAGTTTTTCAAATACTAATCTGGTCTCCTACAGTGTCCTTTAGCTCTGTTTTCATTATTTTACTGCAGTTTTTTATGCTTCCATGCCAGGTTTATAATATTAGATTGATATTACATATAATTTCACTCTTCTCTGCTTTAACATTTAGCCCAATTCTCACTGCAAATTCCAGTACCCAGAGCTTTACCACTAAAGTCATCCACAACCACAGAGAGAAATTGCATTAAATGCACGCTCCTTTGAATGACATAATAACTAATTTCTCCAAGTTGTTATAACAGAATTGTTTTCTGCCATGCATAATTCCAACAATCAGTAGAATAATTATTTCATTAAAATGGTTAATTTGCCCCCGTTTTCCAACATGGACCATATTTTTTTCACCCTTTTCTCTCTGCTTCTATCAATTAAAATCACATAATGAAGTACAGTCTTAATGTAATGATGTATGGATAAAATCCTGTTATGGTGGAATAAGGCTGTTACTGAGTGAGTGAACGTGGTCAGAGGATTTTCCACAGTTGTTTCGTAGTTTGCTATAATATCTGGGCTGATTTTCCCTCAACTACTCGAGGATTAAGTGTGTCTGAACCACAGGGGCCAAAGATGACACGCCTGTAAAGGAATAGTTATGCGTCTGTGGGTCGGGGATTGGTTTGTGTGTGCAGAGGAGCGGAATCTGGCAGTATTATGTATGAATGTTGAACTGTAAGGTTAGTTGGGTTTAGCAGAAAGCAGGAGGTGTGACCCATCTTATTACCAGGAAGGAATAGATGATGATGGTGGGGTGGAGGGAATCGTATTTGGTTCCCCTCAGGGTGGTGGATTGGTTTCCCTGGAGGTTATGTGTTCCTGACCTCTGAAAACCCTGTCTATTTCAGGCCATGGAGGTCTTGCTCCCAAGAAGAGACACTCACTCTCACATGCCTGTCAGTTGTAGATATATTTTTCAAACTTTTTTTTTGCCTCCACACAAGTGACAGCCGTGGCCAAAGGCATTATGTCTTCGGGTTGTCCGTCCATCCGCCCGTCCCATTCTCGTAAACGCGATATCTGAGGAATGCCTCGAGGGAATCTCTTCAAATTTGGCACAAACGTCCACTTGGACTTAAAGATGAATGATTACATTTTGGTGATCAAAGGTCAAAAGTCAAGGTCACTGTGACCTCACTTCTATCCCATTCTCGTGAACCTAGTATCTTAGGAATGCCTGGAGGGAATTTCATTACATCTGGCACAAACGTCCACTTGGGCTCAAGTATGAACTGATTAGAATTTGGTGGTCAAAGTTCAAGGTCACTGTGACCTCACAAAACACGTTTTTGACCATAACTCAAGAATGTATATGCTAATTGTGACAAAGTTTCACAATCCATAAGTGAAGACAGCATGTTTCACACTGGAAATTATTCATTGGAATCATACACGCCAGTATAGTGATGACTTCCATTTCACCAAAAAATACACTTAATACCTTATCAAATTCCTTCAAAATCTTCACTACAAATGTTATATGAGTTTGGACAGACATAGGTATAAATAGCAAACTGACTGGTTGGTGGAGGCATACAGCTGCAAGGTGGTATTTCTTGTGTCTTTTATTTCAATGTCTTTAATTAATGTAAGAAAAAAGTAAAAAGGGGATATCACTTATAATGCAGTCAGGTCAAGGCTGGAGAGAAAAGCACTTTATTGTTCAAATTATTGAAGTTTCCTCAATGTTGAGGGCGTCTCCAGCTGCAACAGCTGTGGAGGATCTACAGTTGTGGTCCCAAAGGAATGAGGGTTTGGAAAGGTCAACAGGTGATTAATCTGTGTGATCCAGCAGCAGACTGGTACAGTGACCCTTGACCTACAACATGACCTTTGGGAACCCTGCGCTCCCCATTCAATCTCCATTAGAGCATTCAGTTACCACTCTCCCCTGTTTTTTTTGTTCCATGGCAAGTTATTATGATTTGCACATACTTGTTAATGTGTTTTCATAGGTTGCACATAACAACACCAACATGTGCACACAAGTAACAATAGCTTTAAATCCAGAGAGACGAAAAACAGAGTATTATTGATTATGCTAACCTATTATGAATTCAGAAATAAATCATTAACATCATCATAATGTCATCCAGAGCATCCATTTGGTCTCATTTAAAATAATAAATACTGAGACATTGCCTTAATAATTTTGGATGTAATTTAGTCTTTATTTGTATTGTGTGATTTAAAATTATTAACAAAATCAATCTTCAGGTATATGAGGGTTTGGTTCCTTTGCCTTGCATACTGCTAGTGAATGATTTACTCAGGCCTTTTACATAACCCACCTCTTCTGCAGCAAAGTAGAGGCATTCTGTCTTTCCTAACTTGTTAAATTTGAACCTGTTCACCCAACATTCTTATAAGCTGCACCTGATTTGATTTAACGACCTACATTTACATGACAAGTTCTGTTTTATATTGTCTTGATGTATACCAGAAAGATGCCAGAGAAAAAGCTGTTGCGAATATCGGCACGTCTCTCTCGCCCAGGAGGAATTTAATTCTAAAATTATCAGTATTACCACACATAACGGCAACAGAGCGTGTTATGTCTCTGGGTGGTCTGGACTTTTCAGCACATTATTAGTCTAGTTTTAAAGGTATCAGCTCTTATCTATAAAGTGAAGAGAACATTTTACCACTTAACACATTTTTATACGCACAGCTGGTCAAAACACCCTGATGATTCATAGAGCAAATGTTCATACCTTGTATTCTCTGTATGGTGGGTCCGATCTAGCTCTTGATCATTTTGTTTTTTTTGTTTTGTTTTTCATATTATATGTCACCCCAAAATACCTCTGTCTTCTACATTCCCACATGGAAAGATTTAAGTAATAACTTGTCCTGAATTGAATTTGGCTGCCATGGTTTTATTACTCTCCTGTGGTTTAAGGTGGTAGAAAGACATGTTTCTTATAGAGATTGCAGCATTGAAATGTAGAGAATACACAATATTGTATTCAGAGCAAACTTAAGTCAGATGCATATTTTCAGAGCCCTGCAGATAATTCAAAAACTTGACTACATGATAGAAGGATTTATAGCTCATATTGCCTGATTTGAAATATAATTTTGTTGTGACAATGAGAATCCGACACATGCTTCCTTTAGTTTAGCTCCGTGTTAAAAGCCTGTCAGATTGTGCAATCGGTTGATAAAGAAACAGAACTGAATTAATATTATTTTGCAATAATTGTAACTTCACTATAACTGCCTTGGGTTGATTAAAAAATTTAAACAGAAGTAGTTTATACAGAAACATAATTCACTGACACTTTTTAAAATCTTTATCAGTCATCAGTTGTTGCGTAGACTGCTAGTATGATGGACATCCTGAAGTGTTTGATGTGTGTCGCAATGTCCAACGTGTCTGCAGAGTGACGCTGTGACTGTTGATATAATGTGCTGATGATAAACTTTCTGTCTGTCTCAGACTCTCTCGAGTGTCGCGACTATTTCTGTCCAAACAAAAGGCTCCAAGACAGTTGTGTTTGTGCGCTGGCTCTGTGTGTGCATGTGTTAGTCATCTCTATCAGTCATCAGGAATGACAGGGTTATATTAAACCACCCGGGGTTACAACAGGACACAAGCAACAGTAGCGTGACTACACCGTGTATGTGTGTGTGTGTGTGTGGGTGGGTGTGTGTGTGGGGACAGGGGACAGGGGACAGTCTCTCACTGTGTTTGTTGTTGAAGACATACCTTCATTAGATTACACACACGCACTCACACACTTAAAGGTTTAAGGAATTGGCCGAGGCTAATGTTTAACTGGAATAGGAGACGGGAGGAGCGGCAGCTTCCCTGAGGGCATGGAAAGAAAACAAAAAGCAAGAAAAAAGAAAAAAAGATAAGACGAGCGAGGGAAAAAATAGAGGGAAAGAAGTGAGGACAAAGGGGGCGGGAAGAGAGAGCAGTAAGCGAGACAGGTTTGCCGCAATGACCCGACACGGTGGCGGGAATACTCAACATTTCACCCCTCCTTTCTGTTTTCCTTTCTCCAACAGATGATTCAGCTTGTAAAGCGACTCTGTCTTTGACTTATCACCCTTATTTAACCACACAGATAGGATAAGAACATGTACAGCAAACAGCCTGGTTTAGTCATTGCAAGCAGACGGGAAGATCTTATAAACTCACACACAAACAACACACACACACTCACACTGGATATGTTTTAAACTCACCGGGCAGCAGCTCCATTGGAGTGCTCAAGTTTTCACATCCATATTTTCCTGGGCAGATTTGAACACATAAGCATCTGCCTACAATGCTGCACAGACTCAACCAAGAGATAGTCATCATGGCTAAGAGCACAAGTGTTTAAAGGCCAATCATGATGAGTCCAAAAAAACAGACTGTATTGACGCAATTGAGAAAACTCCCAACATTCCTCCTAAGTTAGTAAGTTGTTTTCTACAAGATATTTTGGCTTAAATGATAATTTCATCTCTTCTAATGTGTATGTTGGTGGCATATTTAATATGTATCTCATGAACGCTTAAACAGAGATTCGGGCCCATGTTTGCTGGACTGACAGTTGCCTCAGCATAACACACTATGTGATTCCAGTAACGACCAAGATGTCCCTCAGTAGTAAACACACATCCATGCATCAAAATATTCCTTCAGAAATCTATACTAAATATATAACAGGTCACATTAGTACAGTCTATGGTTGACTCTATAATCATGTATAAATATATTATTTACACGTCTATGTATTCAAGAGCAATGTGTGCCTCTTCGGTGGTTCTGCTGATGTCACTTCCACTCTGCTGATACTTGGCAAAAAGCTGCAGTTGCTGTCAACTTGAAAAACTTTTATGCCAGTTATGACTTAACATGTCAAACCTGACAACAAACAATCCATGTGTTGACTCTCAAAAGCATTAGGTAAAAAATTCATGCTGTCTACAGGTCTTGAAAAAGTTTTAAAATCCAGTGTTGATACTTGATTGTCTAAATGCACAGCCTCAAAAGTCAAATGAATGCTGGTTAATATACGATAGCTATGAAACCTCTTATCAGCCCCATGGCAAGTAATCAGCCCAGTTTGTTTGGCATGATTAAACCTAACCATAATTAACATCTATCCTATCTAATCATATGACCTGGTTAGCCTTTAACAGAAACTCCACACTGTCTGCTAAAAGTGCTGTTTTTCTGCTCTTCAGGAAAGTTTTAATGCATTAATTTATCTTGTTTCAGTTGTGTAGTAATCTCCTACCACACACTTGCACACATAACTTTGCCACCAGTTGCAATCTACCTGATTTTAGGAGTACTTTGGTGTGAAAAGGAAAAAAAAAAAAAAAAAAAAAAAATCAGCCTACATACCTGGCTGTGTGTGTCACTAGGTCTAGCACTGTGAATTGGCTCAGTTTAAACAACAGGAAACCAGCAGAGAACGAGTCATTAACTTCACAACAAGCTGCAACTGAGGTGTGTGTGTGTGAGCACTTGAAAGAGAGAAACGGCTTGTGGATAATGACTCTTGGCAGTTCCTAACACATCCTTGTGTTATTGACACTTCCCCTGGATTATACCTTATTTCCTTCCCACAAACCACACACACACACACACACACACACACACATACACACACATACACAGGATACATCTAGCTTCACTATAATTACAGGAGTTAAGCTTTCCTTCATTAAATAGTGTTAATTTATTATTTGGCCTCTCAGACCACATTACCTGTCCTTCCTGTCTTCACAGAGAAGAGAACACACACACACACACTCTTACAAAGGGAGGTAGAAAAACACATGGACAGAGAGTAATGACACTTATGTAAGCGTGCGCAGGCGTCTTAAAAACATGTCAGAGCAGCAGTGAAACTCTATGCCTCCCAGTGGTCATGAAAACAGGTGGCAAAACAGCCCAGCCCATATATACACACACGCTGCCAGAATGATTTAGAAATAATTGTTTGTTTTTTGGTTTCTCTCGTTGACGTGTCCCTTCATAATATTTATGACTCCATATATTTTCAAGTCAAAAACATCATTAAAGTTTTATTTAAGATCCAGTGTCTTATTCAGTGAGAGATCCCAGAAGCGGTCAGTCAGTATTGTCCTTTACTAACTGACTAAAGTTTATCATTGTCAATGCTTTAATGTGGGTTTGACTCATGAGCCTCAAGGTTATCTGTGGTCCTGAAGGACTGAGATTATGTTTGAGTCACCACAATTACCTCACTTCTTATACCTTTTCTGTATTTGCCTTGTACTGGTATTTGTTTTTCTTTTTTCCCTCAAACTAATCATATTTGTACACTAGTATGGGAAAGTACACCGACTTGTTTCCCACCCTACAAAATACACCAAGCACAAACTGAAGCAATGTGAGCTCAGATTGACCTGAAGAGACAGACTGTATGTTCTTATATTGTTTAGTTAGATTGTACCTATGATTTTAAAACTTCCATTATCTTTGTTCACTTAGAAATGGCTCTTTGTTATTATTTTTATGGATCATAAATTCAGTTCCAGTAGAATTCCAAGCCAAAACATACAGAAATGCTATATCTTCTCATAACTATAAGCATCTAGAATTGATGTAGGTTTGATTAGGAGGCAAGAAGGCACAAACACACACACACACACACATACACTGAGATTAGACTTGGATAGCTAAAAACCCACATCTTCTCAGGTAGGCAAGACAAGGAGGGAGGTAGCGTGATGGGACAACGTGCACATGTAAACAACCTCTCTCAAACATTCTGGCAAGCTAAGTAACAACACAGCAAAGTGTTAATTTTCCATGTGCTTGTAGCTTCCCAGCACACACACACACACACACAAGGTCAGCTGATACTTGCGTACATCCAACAACACAGTCATGTTTCTGTGTCTGACTCACCTTTCGGTCTCTCTCCCTCTCTCTCTCTCTCTCTCTCTCATATCATATTTCTCTTTCTTAGCGTTTGAGTCACCCTGCCTTTGAAAGCTTGTTTTCAACCACACAGTTTCACTCACAGTTGATGGAATATAATCTGTTTGTGTGAGAGAACACGTGTGTGTGTGTGTGTTTGAGTGACACTGTGTTTTTTTCGACTTTTCCATTGTGCAAGAGTTATTCTCGTCTGAAGTGGGTTGTCAGAGACAGCGAGCTCTGCTCTGTTGCCAATTGTGTGTTTGTGTTTGTATTTCTGAATTCCTGTAACTGTTCTCTACAGGGAGGGAAGCTTGCCGCCAAAACATGCAGGTTACGTTTAGCAGTGTTCCGCTATTAAACCCTTAGGAATGCACTCTTACCCCATGCTGTGTCAGTTCATTTACCGTGACATCAGGTTTTATATAAAGTTATATCCGTTCTGCAACGCTAAGCAGTTGGGCTGTGAGAAAAATACTTATTAAAGCAAAAACAAACATTTACTACACAATCTCAATATACTATCTACAATACTCCATCATATGCTCATGTACAAGAGAGAAGTACTATAACTGTGTGTTTTTGTGCGTGGCAATGTTAAGATTTTCTAAGGTCTCATTGTTGACCACAGAGCCTCACATGTTGTAAACAAGCTTGCTTTCCGTGTGTGTGTGGATGCACGTTCTCTTTCAAGGAATATTGCTGACAGGGTAGAGAATGGTTGTCCTTTTCAATTATCTCCTCAGCCATATAGTCTTCTCTATGTCGGATTATGTCGGCAGTATATAACTGATCGTCCTGTAGACTCTATCAAAGTCCTTCTGATGTAGCTCATTTTACTGGAGAAATCGCACATTAAAGGAGCACTAATTGATTTTTCCTGACAGGTTCTTCCTCACTCTCAAGAAAAGCCCATATGATGCTGCTCTCGGGCTCTAGTGACTATCAGCTTAATGATTCATAAAGTGATTAGTTAGTTAAAAATAATTAGTCAGTTAATTACCTGTCTAACAGAAAACAACCAACTTCAGCATCAATCAAAAGTCTTTTTCTGTAGAACAGAGTGTTCACTCTTGTTTTCTCTCAGAGCAACTGCTCTCACCGTTTTATGTCTTTCATGTATTTTTCTCAGTTTAGGCCAAACTGTTGTGTCTACATAATTAAGATTCAATATACCATAAATGTAAACTAAGATTGCCCGTACTTGACTTGATAGCCGACTAACTTGCAAACAAACTTAACTTCCCTGAGGAAGTTAACCAGAAGAAGCTACAGGCGAAATGTGTTGTTCGCTCTTAATAAAGTCACAGTAAAGTCATTACAGTGTGCGGTGCTTAATTCTTATTTTCACCTTATATGTTCCTGTGACCGACCAGCACCTGACTGAAAATACTGGCTGTGCATGGGGAGTTCTGTCCTTTTAAACTTAACTTCCCATCTAGCTGGGAGAAGCAGTTTCAGCATATGAGCCCAAAGCTTCTCTTCTGTTGTGAGTAAGCAAGTCTGAACACGGTGGAAAACTTAGTATCCTTGACTAGATTTTCAGTATTTTCAGTCATTTTCGGCCCAACAAATTTCCTCAGTGCTCCTTTTAGTTTCTATTAATCAATTTTGATAGAGAGGTAGTCCTCACTTTAAAAACACGACTTTTAATTACTGATCTTTTTTAGCATTTGGAACATCCACTCACATCTGCCTCTGTGAAAAACAGAAGAGGGATGTAAGTAGTTACTTGTTCCACCAATTTATGTCATTAACAATATTCCTGGCATGCTGCGGGTGAACAGCACAAGCCAGCACTTAGCGTGTGCACTATTCCTTTGGTTCAGGTATGGCTTTCATGTCCAGCATTTATCTGGTGCTTTGATGTTATCCATATCTGCACGGGTCAGGTCAGCACAGCAGGATGGAATGATGAATCACATACTGCGGGTATGTCAGTGAAGGTTGGATTAAATTGAAATAAAGTGCAAAGGGACAGTCCATTTAACGCCTGGCTAGACAGTCACTGCAGCTCTCCTTATAGGCATACAGTATACTATATATGTATATAATATGAATGTGTGTGTGTGTATATATGTGTAAAATAAACTGTGTGTGAGTGAGTGGATAGATTTGTGGTGTCTATGTGCTTTTATTACTCCTCCCACAGACTAATGAAATGTGTACGTGTGTGTTGCGAGTGTGTATGTGTGTGTGTGTGTTCTCATTACCCTTCTCCAAGGCTAATGAAGTATGTGTGTGTCTGCATGTGTAAGTGTGTGTGTTAAATTGAACTGCAGTTCTGCTCCGCTGTGTTCAGGCCATTTCATTAAATGATAAAGTTTACTGATGACTCCAGCGGGATCATTATGTACTTGGCTCTCCATTCATTCCACAGCAGCCACCTTGAGCTTTACAAATGACCTGCTACACAGAAAGACAGAGATTATTTTGCACTGCAGGTTTAGAGACAGATGACTCGGTATTCACTTAGTGGAGCAGCGGCATAGCCAACATGTTTACACACTACATTTTGACTTATATCCTATATCAGATGTTTGAATATTACCCACATCCCAAACATTTTTGTTCAAAAATTTAAAAGCCTTAATATTCAAAACAAAATTCCATCTATCCCCATTAAAAATAAATGATAGCTAATGATAAACGATCATTAAGGGAAGAAGATGACAAAGTATGTAAAGGTGAGAGAGAAACTGTTTTCAACCCAAGGACACTGTCATGGCTCAGTGCATTTAATATAGCACTGTACGCCGTGTGGTGTTTTCACCTGAGTATAAGTGGAAAAAAAAAAAAAAAAGAATCACTCCACTTTCTAAACCCACAAGATAGACTGCGAAAAAAGCAGGGATGAGGAAGGAATGAGCGAGAGATGTAGGTTGAGTGAGTCTTTCTGACAGTTTGACAGCTCCTCCCTTACCCAATCATTTGTCTGTCACCTCTCTACTCTCAAGCATACTCCACTTGGCTTTAACCTCTTTTGCATCCTTCAGTCGTTGAATCACTTTACAGCAAAATGCCAGAATGCAACTGCCAACTTGTCTCACACACTGCATGCTTTACTTGGTACTTTATAGCTGTTTTTTTTGTTTTTTTTCATTTATTTATCATCTATTCCAGCTGCAGTGGAAACTGCAGACTGTTTACAAATTCAGAACATCTGAGCTTAAAGAACATGAACCTGCAACAAACTGGTAGATAAAAGCGTGCTTACCTCCACCGATACTAGAATTTCCACATTGTTTAGTTTCTCCAAAACCTTTTTATAACAAGTGTTGTGAAAAATTTAACATTGCCTCATTTCCCGTGTTTTTCACACAGTTTGCACTTTGAGACACAGCATCCTGCACACAAACAAACAGATGGAAATATGTGACAATATTACCTTCATTCAACTCCATTGTCAGCTGTAATCAGGTTTTTAGGTCATGGTTCCTGTCACTTAGCTTTCCAAGGTTATTTTACAGTCATTGGATTTTACATTAGAGCCACAGTGGGAACCATTGTTTGGCTGTATAGCAGCAGTCCATCTGAAATCCTCCTGTTATCTGTCCAGTCACCTGGCACCTCCTCAACTAACTCTGACAGTCCCCTTCTTCATCCTTGATGGTAGAAATGGGTGAGGTGAGTGATAACCAAGTGGACCCCTCTCTCTCTCTTTCTCCCTGTGTCCCTGTAAATTGAGCCGCTACATGACAGTGCCATTACCTCCAGCTGCCACAGCTAAATCAAACACTTAAGTGTCTGAGTGATTACTCACACTCCTCGCAAGTGTCCTTATTCTCCCCCCTTTCTTAGGTTCCTTCTGTCTCCCCTTTCAGGAAGGAATTATTTTCCGTTAGACGTTTAATACAAGGTTTTTGTGATGTTAGTTTACATAATGATGAAATGCATTCACAAAAATATTGCAATCTTAAAGCAATGATAAAATAAAGATGGAAAAATGAAGAAAAATAGGTGAGGATAAAAAAAAAATACACCTGAAATCAAACTAAAGAGAAACTAACAGCACAAACACAAATCAAGATGACAAACAATAAAAGAACTGACCTGGATGACACAATGCAAATTACTGTTTATTGAATTTCACTGACAATTTTCTATTAAGTGTATTTCAGGCAGCAGTAATGATAGGCGTTAAGCTTATGACATGTGCTGTCTGTGTGCGCTCTCTCCCGAGGTTTTGATCACACCTTCAAAAAATGTTTAATCTCAGTAAATCAGTGCAAACGAAGATACACATGACCTTTTTAAAACTATGCCGTTGTGTACGTTGTGTATGTTGGAGAGGGATTTGACGAGGCAAAAGAGTCAGCGGGGTGGCTGATGTTTTTCATTTCACTCTCTCACGCTCGTAAAAGTGAAGTTCATTTTGCAAGGCATCTGTTGTGTATATATAATTTTTGATATTTAAAGCCAAGCTTCATTTTTCATACATGTATTTCAGGTATGACCTAGTTGAGGCCAATGACACGCAGCATTTTGAAGATTTTTTTTTGAAGACGTGATACTGCATGATTCACGGATGGGGGTTGTTTTGATCATTAAAAAGGTGCTTTTAGACCAAGAATGTGACATGGGATGGTGTCATACATAAGTTTTGTTGTTGATAGGTATGCTTGGTTACATGGAGGTGGACCTGGAAATTAAAGGATTCATCATTAAGTTTAAGAATTGTACTGTAACTTTGCTCAACCTTTTGTATTCCCAAACAGGTGATGACCCCAAATTGTTTTTAGTATCAGAGTGGACGGATGGCTGTTTTGAGAACTAACTATCCACATTGAAAACCCCTAATACTCATCCTCACATAAGCACTGATAACGTCTAACTTGACCATAATTTTCACACAATATGTTGTGATTCTGTAATCTCCAAACTTAAATCCTTATAGGGATGTTTTCACGCTCACCCCAGCTGCTGTTCGCTCTCTCCCTCACACGCTCACATTATAATAAAGCCGTCAGATTACGTGTTAATGTGATTTCATTTAGAAGTTGAGTTTCCTCAAGATGGCAGCTTTCCAAACTTTTTTTTTTTTTTTTTACATTTAATAACAAATCTCCCCACAGCACGTCTCTTTCCCATCTTCATCTCTCTCTCTCTCTCCCTCTCCTCTTCGCCATGTCTCTCTCCCTTCACTGTCCGACTCCTACGCTACAGCGGCCCCAGTGTGCCACACATTACCATTTCAGAGAACACACATACAGTGCACACACTGCAGCACAGATGGGTAGCATGGTCTCTGTTTGACAGATGAATAGGTAAATATTTACCATCCCAGATTATCTTTCTTCCACTCTCATCCTTCCATCCCTCCACCTATCGCCTTCCTCTCTACACCTCCATACGACACACATCTTTTTCTCTTTTTTTTTCCTTTCTGTTGTTTTGCAGGGTTCTTCTGTCCCGTTGGTCTCGCCTTCATCTTATCAGGGGGGCTGCTCACAGGCATCTGTTGTGCAAACATGCTCGTATTCGCATGCACATATTTTGAATATACGATGAAGAGGATGGCTGCGTATATGGAAGCTCATACGCACACATATGCACACGAAGGCCTCAGCAAACAGTTGATAGTAATTGTGTAATTGATAATAATGGTGCAGAAGACAATGGTGTGTTTTTATGAAGCTTAATTCAGCCTATTGAGGCAGATGGGAGACTGGCTGTGATTATCTTGAGTTTTAATTAAAAGACTTCCGTCTCCTATGAACAGATTCTCCTTGTGTAAATGCTAGCTCAGAGTGGTAGTACACTATGGCTAATGGAGGCTACTGTCTTCAGGGATGTGATCTCTCTGCCTCCATGGAGAAGGAGGAGAAATGATAGGAACAAAGTACACACACACAAGCACACACCTATTTTCCTGTCCTATTATCCTTTTTGATTTGGGGGCTTTTGAGGCTGTAGCGTCCGTTATTGTGAAGCAGCTACAGGAAATACAGGATTAGTCTCGTGGTTAGTGACTCAGACTGCTAATTATGATTTTTTTTTTTTAAAAAAAGGGTCCTTTCATCTTCTTTCTCTCTCTTCATACAGACAAGAACATAACGTGTTACCATAATATTAGTTTAAATTCCATTAAAACACTATTCATAGTCCCAGATATTGTAAAACAGAGGACTCATTAAATGTACTGTAGCTCTTGTAGCTATGCATTAAGGTTACATGCACAGATGCTGTTTGGAGAGGCCATAGGCCCCGATGAGCTTTGGAGGATTTGATTTATATTCTTAATTCAGCTGCTGCCTGGTATAAGCTGTTTGAAATGTTGATCCTAATTCTTCCTATAGATACCTATTAATCACACTGTGTCTTATATGACTACTTTGGGCTATTACGCTGCTTTTTTTGACAGTGAATGTTCTTTTTGATATCATTCTTTAATCAATATAATCGCTGCTAAGTCATCAATACTAATCGTTACTAAGTCTTTCTCTGGGCCTGAAATACCAGATAACGTCTCATTTGATATATCCTGGTCTGCTCCCGTCGGTTTATCTCCTTTCCACACGCAAAAGAGACTCGTCTCACTCTGTCAGTGTTTTGGGGTTACTCTGCTTTCAGTTTTCTCAGTTTATCGGTGAGATAACTCATTTTTCTCTTCTTTAAAACACAAACACACATGATCAGATATGTCCTCGTTTAATGAGACCTCTCACTTAGTTAGTCTGCTGTATTCAAACAGAATATCTCTCAATTATTCCAACAATTGCAGTTAAAACACTATTTCAGCTCTACCTAACTATATTGGATAGACACTTTGTATACAATAAATATGTTTCAGAGCTTTTATGACATTGTAAAACAGAATTGTGATGCAAAATAGGATGGATGGATATACAACTCATGGGCTTGTTGGAAAATGGAGGAAAAGACGGAGCAAAATCTCACCCGGCGTTAAAATTATGTCCAGGACTTTCTCATTTAAGTTCATTCCAGGTTACACATACAAGCCTTTTTTTTCAGTTCAGAAGTTGTAAAAATAGCCTTCTCCCTGTGTCGGTTTAATTCAAAGCAAGTTGAGTTGAAACCTAATCTGTCGTCTGTCTTGATTTTTCTCCCTTTCTGTCTCTGTGCCGTTGCCTCTCTCCATTTCACACACACTCTTGTTTTTTGAAAGATGAACAATAACAAGATACATTTCTCCTCTCTCATTTTAACAAGGAGAGTATGAGTGTGGCTCTTGTTCATTAGTCTCACACATCACACCTCCGTCACCCTTAGATCTGGGAGAGACAGAGGTGTCAAAATGACAGTATGTGTGCGCACATGGTTTTTTTTTTTTGTTGTTTTTTTTCCCTCTTCCTCACAGCCTCCACCTAAGGAAAATCCACAAAAGCCAATTCACCCCAGCCTCTCTCCCTGCTCTTCCTCTCAGCATTCTATCTCCATGTGTTACCCTGGCCTGAATTGTCCTTTTTTTTCCACCACTGGTGTAAATTTTCTTAGTTGTGCTGCAAGAATGTTAAGGACACACCGGTTTCCTACAGAATATACAGTATCTCCCTCACCACCAAAAGGCCATAGCAAATTAGACAAGCCCCTAGGAGACACATAAGTCAGTTATCTATTGACAGCAGAAAAAAATGAGCTTGTTTATTCACATTCTTAATTTTATTTACCTTCCCTCCCAAAGTCATTAATAAAATAGGCTGGAGGAGTACATCATAGACATACTCTTATGACTGGAGCATTAAATAGTTCTAAACAATGTTATTCAAATTCTTCTTCAATTTCTGTAGGAGAAGAATTATTATTAATTTTTTGTGATTTGAGTCCATGGGCTGTGCAAAATAAATAAAATGTGGCATCTGGACTAAACCTGCAAGTCCTATTAAAAAGGCTTCCTGCTGAAGACCCTAATATGAGTACACACAAACATAGTAGAAGACCTCAGGTCAAAAAAAAAAAAGAGCTATATTTTCAAGACCCTTTACTTGATTAATTACTGAATTGTATGAAGCCTACAGGGTGCAAATAGTCCTTTGTTTACCTAACAAAGTAAAGGATTAAAACCATGTATTTAGTGTTAAATACTCAAGGGGTTTAGAAGCACTGCTTAAGGGGATGCAAGAAGTTAATTTTAATCACAAATTAAGAATTATTCATTTATTCATCCATTTAACCATTCCATGTTCACATTTTTTTTTTATTTTTAATTTATTTGGTTTTACTTTTCCATAGGGTAGTTGTCAGGCAGATCTGAGAGGTCAAGGATGCCTGTGCCTGCAGGCCATTGGTTAATATTAATGACCATCAGCCAATTGGAACTCATCAATAGGTCAGAGGTTATCATGGGGTTGCAGATGCAGGAAGTTAATGTAATTAAAGATGCATCATGTTGTCGATTGCAGAGAAAATATCTTTTCCACTCTTTTCTTAATGTCTTTGTTGAGTTGTTGTTCTCTGTGTTGGTCTGTCGCTTATGCTTTATGTATGTGCCTATTTCTTGTCTTAATGTTTTTCAAGGATTTTCAGTGATAGATAAAATATTCTTCATATTCTTACTTTTTATCCAATTTCTGTCTTCGTCTTGTGTAAGCACTTCTGTAATCATGTGCTTATCTATAAGAACAGAGAACATACTGTGTACGATTACAACATCAGAAGTGAAATGCTTATTTAAAAATAAGGGAGGAAATATGAAGAGAGATGACAAGAATTAACATAAATGAGTTAAATTAAAAAAAACAAAAAAAACATGCTCAATTGATGATGGATTTCTCAGTCACAATGATCTTCCTATTCCATTGGATCCAAATTTTTTTTTTTTTTTTAAGAAAATCTGTTCAGTCGTCTGTTGCTAATAACATCCTGGCTTCTTGTAGCAGACTGCTTGCCAATTAACATATTACATTAGGAGGCTCTAGTGTCCCTCCTATTCCATTGCCTGGATCGTTGATGGAGTTTTTAATCAATAGCTTGGCTTGCTTGTATTGCGAATGATTTCCAGTTATTTCTGTATGGGATACCCTTTGCTGTCTAAGCTAAGGAGAAAAAAGGCCACTCTACCAAATAACTGCATCCTCATAAAAAACCGCTATTGGAAAGCTGGCTTGTCACTAATAATCAGAGTCTGCTCCTCAGAATAATGTCATTTCATCCAGCAAAATTGTCATATTGCTAATTGTGTCCTTTTTATGGTAATTAACAGCTAGTTTAGCCATCAGAGATGATGTTAAATGCCCTTGGGATCAAGCCTAATCATTGAAACTGTATGGCAACATGTCAGAACAGCATACATTTGAATTGGAATGTCAAGTATGGACTCTAGAGATACATGGTATTCTGACAGACAATGATGACATTAGCCTTGTAGTTTTTTCACAAGCCGTCCAACTGCTGTCGATACAAATAAAATACATAGGACTAATCAATACATCTATTCCCATTTCCCACTAGCTACGATTAATCCAATGAGCCAGCAGGTCAATAATTGATAGCAAACGATTGGCAGTAGAGGTTGCTAATCAGGTTTTGATTGGCTGAATGAGTCCATGGGGAAAGGCTTTGGCCTTCTTTAAAGCTGTAGAGCTTCATTTAGTTTTTCAAAGGCGTGTTTCAGCAGTGGGAAAAGGTTGGTGAATCACAAGCTTCAGAGTCATTTTAAATCATTGATCAAATTGTAGTTTGAGGTCAATGAATCTTTCCCAATATTTGCACAAATCATCTTTTGTCATTTTGGCCTATTTCCTACAACCATAAATTACATGAAATCATTGCAAACACATTGTTCTCCTCGTTATATTGTTTTAACTTATTTGTTGTTTTTGCTTCATGTGAACATAGAATACATTGTTAATTTCTGATTGCTGTAATGTTAGACTGAAATGTATGTATTGTGTCTTTGTCAATTCTATGATTTTATTTCACCAAGACAATTTTTTTTGAATGAAATTGATCTCCATGATGTTCTTTGTATAACCAAAGGGAAAATATTTTACTTGGAGTAAGCTACACAAAAATACCATTAGCTGTCAACACTTACACATCAGAGTGGTGAATAGTAAGTGTTTTAGTATGGCTTCACAGCTGTCAAGTCTCAGATGGTATTATTTTGTTTTAATGCTACATCTCATTCAAACCAGTTCAGATGCTTTTCCTTGCCTGGCAACACTAAGATGTTGCAGTTTAGTGCCTTGCTCAATAGTATCTTGACACCATGCATTTTCAAAAATGTTTTCACAACCAGGAACACAAAGGTTTGCCTAAAAGCCTCTTTGTCTCTCTCTTAGGGTCCCAGGTGTAACCATCGCTACAGACATAATCTGCGGTTTTCCTGGTGAGACGGACGAAGACTTCCAAGAGACAATAGACTTGGTGAAATGCTACCGATTCCCCAGTCTATTCATCAACCAGTTCTACCCCAGACCTGGTACACCAGCTGCCAAAATGGAACAAGTACCAGCACATGTGGTGAGAGCAGACAAGGATACAGAGATTTCTTTGCTACTAGTCAGCTGTATTTATGTCTTAACCTCAGTAGTATAAATTCAGTATAATAACACTTATTTCCATTATTTTGTCAATGCTGTATTTGTGAACACAGTAAAACATATTTGAATGGGGCTGAACAGAAGAACATTAGTATTTTGGGTAAAGATATTTCCTGTGTGTGCTGTTTATGTGTGCAGATTCTGCAAGTGCACACACACATTTGCATGTGTGTGTTATGAGGAAACACGTGCCAGCCTCATGTCATCTGAAAATGTAAAATCCTGTTCCAGTTCTGTCATGACTTCTGTGTGAATTTTAATATTACTAATCCTGAAAGCCATCAAAAGTGTGTTTGTGTAGAGTACGTGAGAGTTACGGTGTCTCACTGTCCCTTTCAGACAGACAGACTTACACATACAGTAGACATATGAAGGCACAGATTATTAATGTGTGAATGACTAAGTGTTAAATCCTGCTTTTCTGCTGGCAGTTAACTGCAGCCAAAACATCCAAATTTGTTCAAAGTGGAGAACACCTGGATGGGATTTAGTTGGGATGTAGAAATAGAAACAACTATGGGTGACTGTGATAGGATGAGACATCTATCAGTCAAGCACATATGTCCAAAAACATTATGAGTCTTAAAGCTGCAATACGCTCAAATTAACACCTGAAAGGTGAAACTTTGCTCTTGCATCAAGGTATTTCAAGATATTTTCAAATATTTTGGCCTTGTCTTTAAAGGAGCAATGTGTAGGATTTAGTGGCATCTAGTGGTGAGGTTGCAGACTGTAACCAACTAATTACCCCTCCCCCTCCCAAGTGTGTAGGAGAACCTATGGTTGCCGCAAAACTCACGAAAATGTGAAAGGTCCTCTCTAGAGCCAGTGTTGGGTTGTCTATTATGGGCTACTGTAGAAACATGGAGGTGCAACATGGCGGGCTCCATGGAAGAGGACCAGCTCCCTATCTAGATAGAATTCTAAGCTAATGAAAACACAAGGATCCTTATTTCCAGGTGATTATACACTAATTAAAACATAGCTACTTATGAATATTATAGTCTGTTTCTATAGGGTTCTAGCTAAAGTCTAAAGGCTGTAACAGTAACGGCACCCTGAGGCACTTATTACACATCGTCTTGTGATGGGTGCTGCTTCATTTGGACCTCTTATTGTTCTCTGTATTACTGCACAACTCCTCACAGGTACTCTCACTCTGTCTCTCTTTCTCTCTCTCTCAATCTGCTGCCAATGAAACAATTAGTGGCTAATGAAGACATAATTGTTAGCAAAGGTGTATGTGTGTGTGGGGGAGAGTAACAGCAGGACTAGCATTTTCTTCACATTTTGCCTCATACTGTCGGTTTCTAAGCTACATCATTGTTTGACCCAATGTCATCTGTAACGTAATTGGAAAACTAACAGTCTACAATTAGATTGAATATCGATGCATAGATGTATGTACATATTATGGTCAAATGAAGTTCTGGGTCTTGGTTAATCACCACTTTGTCATAAGAATGACTGCTTATTGAATACTAGTCACAGTCACATTGGCAAATCTGCTCCAAGTAGGCCCATTCATAGTCACTTACTTACATCATTACTTACCTCTACATTAAATAATGTTGCATTATAATATGTTATCTAAAAATGAGCATCATGTTTCCAAAGATGTTGAGAAAAAAATTTGTACAACAAAATGCAACAGTTCTCACATTCTAGAATCTTAACTAGAGATGTTGATGGTTAACCGAGAATATTTTTGACCAGTTACACATGTTGATCTATAGGTTAGTTTGCGTACACACTCCACTAATGGCTACACAATTACATGTTCACAACATCAGATACTCTTTTTAAATGGATAAAGTTCCGGTGTAAAATCAGCTCCAAATGGAGTGTTGCATAATGGGTTGTTTGTAGCCTTAATGTTGCTGTCTCCCAAAATCAGAAGTAAAGGTATTGTGTGGAAATAAATTAATAAAGAGTGGTGGTAGCACTTGAATTGGGATATTCCATTTAAATTAGAGTTGGTATTGTGAGAAGTAGGGAAGGGAATAGAAAAGAGGAGACAATATGAGTATCTTAAGAATAGGACACAGTAATCTGAACAGTACATATCACATTATAGGGAAGCATCCAACTGTTTTTTGTAATCATTGCCAGGCATCAGAAACTGTAGAGCATATTCTTGTTAATTGCAGGAAATATGTAGCAGAGAGAAAAGACATGATGGAAGAAATGAAGGCCACCACCCAGTTGGTATGCTGAATGATTGAGACTGATATGCTGCCAATCAGTGTGGTAGAGAGCGAGGGATTGAAAGAGCTAGTTCGTTACCTCAAGCCTGCGTACATTATGCCATCAAGAGCTACTGTGACTAAACACATTGAAAACACTTTGAGGAGAAGAAGGATGAGCTAAAAGTCAAGCTAACCAGGGCAGGCATGGTATCTCTGACCACCTACTGTTGGACAGCTCTCACAAACAAAAGCTACACCGCAACTTTTCTTAAAAACGAACTGGTTAGTTACCAGTTGGTTAATGGGTGTCGGTCTATCGAAAGCTAAATTAACTGAAGCTAACATCCCTAATCTTAACCACGGCACATCCTTTGTGCTTGTTTTTTCTTTGACCTTTTTTTCTTTAGTTTGACCTGCTATGCCATACTCTATATGTCCTATCTTTTCTTACATTTACACTCTCACACTCTGTACCATCAAAGTGTTGACACATCTCTTTCAAGTGGAGCGTCTTCATAAGTCATTCTCTTTTTCCCTCCTCCCTCCTTCCTGTCTTCATCCTCTGAGGAGAAGCTGAGTGTGTCTTAGAGGGATCAATCCCCAGACAACCACATCGCTGCTTCACTTCTTCTTATCTTTTTTTTTCCCCATCTCCTTTCTTTCTCCTCCATCTGCCTCATCTGACTTTTATTGTCAGCGGCTGGATGTCAGCACGGATCTATCCAAGGCCTCATTCCACAGGCAGCACTTTGATAGTCAGACTGTGGCATATTGCTGGATCCTGTAGAAACCTTTTTTTTGCCAAATCAGTCAATTTTTTTTAACGCCTGAGATTATTTTGATAGCAAGTTTTATTGTTTTTTGATGACTATGTTGTTTGTGCAAAATCACTGATAATGCATTGTAAAGTGCATTGTAAAATCTCAGATATGCAAAGGCAACAAAGTGATTACTTTCTCCACTTTAACAATGGTGTATTTTTGTTTACCGCATAGAAAAAGATTATCTTGTTCACAATATCATCCTACATTTCTAATAGCGATTTCAACTGGTCATCTACATGTTTAAATTTAATGTTTGTGCTCAACAGAGAACGCTCAAAGGAGAGAGAGAGAGTCAGGACAATATGTTAGGGTCGCTGTAACCAGTACACCTGCTTCGGTGGTTAAGGCTGCACAACATCACATCATCAGTCAGCATGCACCTGTTCTCACACACACACACACATACACACACACACACGGATACAGACACACACACAAATACACAGCAAGCGGTGGCAGCTAGGCGACGTCTACGCCATGTAGGGTCAGTCATTAATAAAGTGCACCAGATGGTTTGTCTGGAACACAACTGTGTTGAATAGCCACAAGAGGAATGGATGGAGAAGTAGATGAAGTAGGAAGCAGAGACAGAAGGGGGCCTGAGAGAGAGGGACATGGTAAGGAAGGAGGGAGAAAAGCTAAAAAGGAAAGGGGGATGGACAGAGGGGATAAAGTGAGACAGAAAGGAACAGCTATAGGGACATGCCTATGTAGGGGCCTGGAAGATAAAAATTTGATAGGTCAGCATTAGCGCTCACCTACTTAATGTGTTAGTTGAAGGATTATGAGGATGTCATTCACACCATTTGGCTGTGAGGAAGCTGGTAGTCTGTCTGTCGTATGTTTTACATTAACCTTACAAGTTTGAGAGTGCACTCTGCCCTTTAAAAGCATGTGCAGATTTTTACCTCTTTTCTTGATATGACAGTTTACCTTCTCTAGTACCGCTATTAACGGGAGGTGAGGCAAATGTTCAGACTCACCAAATCACATTCATTGTGATTGTAGCACCCACACGTACGAGATCTTTTCAGTCATTCTAGTTATTGTACTTTGCAATACAGATGGCTTGAAGGTGGTTTTAGACATGGAAGCAGGTGCAGGGTGTTGCACCATTGTGACATGTCTTGAGGTGGGCGTTTAGTAGGAACTGGTTAGGCATGTCTACAGTATCTAGTGTTGTGACGACATTCTTTCTGATGAGCTGGTTGGTAGTGTCAGTATGCCCGATTCTCCAGAGTACAAGGAGTCGAAGTAAGTCTCAGGGTTTGTCATGTGTAAGAGTATGTTTGTTTAGAGGAGGTAGGATGGAGGAGGTAGGAACTATGGGGTAGAAAAGGGTTCCCACCTGCCTTGAAAATCCTGGAAAATTGACTGGTTTTCCGGTATTGGAAAACACACTGCTAATAAGAGAAAAATGAAATATTCTTTTCTTTGTTTTTCAAGGATTGTGCTCTACTCTATCCCTTTTCCATGTTCCTGCACTCACTCATTTGCTCATAAGTAAAAAATATTATGTAAAAAGAAATATTATTAGGCCTAAGGACTGATTTATTTATTTTAGTAATACTAGCTCCTTATAAATAAAGATCAGATGGATGAACATTATTCTGTTGCACTATTAGTAAACTGGACAAATGCGAGATAACTTAAATACAGAAACCAAGGTTGGCTGGTTACTATAGCACCAAAAAGTAACAACATACGCTTTAGGAAGAGTGTAAAAACGAAACACCTACTGCTACTTTAGTACTAATATTTGAGGATATATATATTTAATATAGACATTTTTTTATTTTAACGATGTTGCATCACAAAATACTCATTTGCTTCATCAGTCTGATTTCCAGCCATTTCAAAAACCCATATTTGAATATAAAAACACACAGACAGATTTGTCTCAATAGTGAGTGAAGCAGAGAAAACACATAGTGCTGGAGAGGGTCCAGCTGTGATGAGGTCCAGGTGTTTTGTGGTATCTGTAGGTCTAACTTATTACCTATTGTAATAGGTGATATATGAGAGAATGCAGGATGGAGGGGGAGAGCAGAGGCAGATGGAAGGAATAGGAGACCACAGGGATGGAGGGAGAGATGGGAGCATGTTGAGAATAAAAGGATGTGAATGCTATTAGCTTGGATCTCCATAATCATCCCCAGGTGACCAGAACTTAGCCTTGATAAATGGACTTGCTGAGTGGAGGGTGTGTGTGTTGGGCTGGTACTGGTATGTAAGGAAGAGTTGAGAATGAACAGCTGCAGGAGAGAGAGAAAGAGAGAGAGAAAGAGAGAGAGAGAGAGAGAGAGAGAAAGTGATAGAGAAGGAGATTAGCTGTTGTAGTGGGACAGTGTTTTTAATTTCCCTAGGTTGTAATTGGTTAAGAACTCCATTACCCACGAGGCATCAGTGCGGCTGCTGTCAAAGTAAAACAGCTGGCCAGCCACTAGTAGCTCCATCTCCAAGCTTCACTATCATTTATCTACGCCTGGACACACACACAGACACACAGATGCATGTTCTTCCCCCTCTCTGTCTCAAATGCAGACACTTACTCTTTCTCACACATATCAGGGGAGACAATAACACTTGACTAAAGGCAGTCTAACAGGTATTAAGGTTGAGTTAATGGTTAAGTTGCTGTCTAGGGCCAGGTTGGTCTGCGCTTGATTAATGAGGACCTAGTCCACTAATAATGGAAGGAGTAACACATCGCATTTTAACAATCACAGCTTTTGCTTGCCACATTCAAAGGCGTTTTTTGGAAGCTGAATATGTCATCAGTATGCTGTTCAACAAGAGTTTTAACTAGCTGGACGGATTGACAGTAACACCGATCTGCAGGGTGTTAAAAAAAAGTTTTCTAGTAGGTCTGAGTAAATAGAAATTTGTAAGAACAGTTTTAAAACTTGCTAATATTATTTGAACGCCTCATTATTGTCTTAAACAATGTTCAAATTAGCACCAAGATCATTTAATTGATGTATTCTTTATATATAATACAATTACAATATATTGTAGAACAGAAACAAGTCCAGAAGTGAAAAAGGGGATATGTGCTTAATTATTGTCTTGTTAAGGCAGGGTTATGCTTTGGAGCACATTTGAAGAATTTTGTTTTAATGGTAATTATGATGCATTTTCCCACATCTAAATTTAAAAAAAAAAGATTAATTAGACTAATAATGTTATTTTTCTCCAATAATATAACTTAAATATATTAGATACTGACTGAATAGATAACATTTATTGTTTTTGAAAATTATTTCCAAAAGTGCTCTTAATTTAACAATGTTTTTAGTGCACAGTTAGTGAGATATGTAATGACCGTATTCACTGTATATTACCCTGGTTTAGTGACTTGAATATGTGTCTTAGTGACATGATGAAAGCATGTTAACTTTATAATGTCTTGTCATGCTATATAATCACATTAGTGGTCCAGTTTTAAAGCACTTTAGTGTCATGATAGCTCACATAAGATCATATTCCTGTATCCATTTAGCATAAAACATTGCTTGAGTTAGATTTTGGATGATACAAAATTAAGTATTATGTCTCTCTCTGTCTGTCTGTCTCTCTCGCTCTCTCTCTGTACCTTATATACTATACTATGTACTATATTATGTACTATATATGTAAATAAACTTTATTGCACCTTAATCAACACATAGCTGGAACATGTTTTGTCAAGTGACCTCTGCAGAGAGAGAAAGGTTACACACATACACACACACACAACATCACCATTGTGACCACTCTCCTTGTAGTGCTTTAGGAAGTGTTAATCCTTCACACAGACACACAGATCATGCCTAAGGTTTTTCCTAGAGTAATATAACACAAACACACACACACATACACACGCCGCGGGTCTAGGCTCTATAGCACTAACATCTGTCTGTCATTAGGGTAAGACAAACAGGCACATGCTGGTGAGCCAGAGGCTTACACACTACAGGCTAAAGCAAGATCAGTGTTACCTTGCCCCACAACAGACAAACTTGGGCCACTGAGTTCAAAACTCCATCAACATTTGTAGTATATAGAACAACTTTATTGTTAGACCTACGTGTTTCGGCTTGTGGCCTTCATCGGGGTCATCTGGAACTTGGGCTACTGACATACATATGCTTGCTCACACAGACATGCACAAACACACATGTGCACACACACATTTCTACTGTTTCAAGTCATGACTATCACACATAAAACTTTTATTTTTACTTGATAAGTAGATGCACAGTGTATCTATTCAAGTAGTGTCATTAACTATCAATAAACCATAGCCTATTCAGGTTAATTGCCTCAGAGCTTCACAACAGTGTGAGCATATTCCCGTTTTACATGGAATTGTCTTATGTAAAACAGCAGTGTCTTTATGTGTACTTGTAAAGCGTTATTCAGAAAGTGAATAAGTTGTTGGATGTTCTTGGCAGAAGAGTGTGTGCTTCTGTCTACACTTCTCTCCCGTCTATGTTTGGAATCTGTATACAAGTGTATACATCCGTGTAATGTCACTTCCCGTTAGACACAGCATCCGTCTCTGGCGGCAACAACAGATGGACGTCATAGTAACAACCATCGTTCATCATCACTATAGTGACAGGTCCACAGACACACACATAGACGGTGGCTTTGCATTGCTGGGTTGTCACTAACACAACCTCGACAGCATGGTAGATTAACTTCTCTGGTTGATGGACCACACACACATGCGTACACACACAAACACACACCTGTATAAAGACACATAATTTGTAGCTTTAAGACACTAATAAAGCTCCTAAAATTAAATATACAATGTAATAAAAGTGAGAACACAGACTGACATTTAACAAGGTAGTCTTTGATTAGAAATGTTGTTAAAAAAAGTGCTATTTTCAGGCTATATTTTCACAATATAACAGGTTTTTGTGTATTAATCAAGTTGATTTTTTTGTTTTAATCAAGTAGCATTTTGGTGGAAATACCATATGAAAAGAGATAGAGGTATACACCATTTTCTACATTTTGACTAGTCAAGGAATTATAATATTAGAAAGTAAGGCCAACAAAGTGGTCATTTGTTGGCTTTGGTTGGTTTGTTTAACCAACCAATCAACGTTGGCAAATCCTACCTGAAACAGTCAATTAATCGAAGGTCTAAGCACAGAAGATGTTGTATTGCTGTACAGATAGTAAAGCCCATTGAGGCAAATTTGTGGTAATCAGTTTCTCCTTCACTTCATCCTGTCGCCCTTCTTGTTTCCCTTTGAATTACCTTGTATTTGTCATGTTTTCACACCTCTGTCCATTTCAAGTATCCATCATGTGTTTGTGTGAGTCATTGTATGGTCATATGTTGGTATGTGTGCCTGTGGTGTGTGTCTTACGCCCACGCCGCCTACCTGATCAGTGCATGTCTATCGAAAAACCTCTTGCTTTTCATTTCGGCGCCCATGTTGACAGGTTAGAGGTTAGGTGAGAGATTTAGCGTGTTGCCTTTTTTTTTGTACTTGAGGCGTGCAGTTCTCAGCAAAAATAGACAGTGAAAATGATCTGTTGATAGTCATATTGACATCATACCAACAACATTACACATTTCAATATAGTGTCAATGTCTATGTCTGTAACATAATTCACAGACGTGAAAAAATAAAGACAAATTAAAAGCCCTCTACCATTTCTGTGGAAAGAATCCCTTCATGTCTTAACAAGGCTTTTATTGTGAAACATGTGACATGTGAAAACCCGATGTAGAAAGACAGGACTGGCAGTAGCAGCGCCGCAGGAGCAACGCTGTCTGTGTGGGACAGACGTGTGAGCTGCAGCAGTTCAGTGAGGTAGCCGTCACACACAGGTAGAGGCAGGCGTTGTGGCCCAGGCTTCTGTAGCCGTGTATGTTGATGCGTGTACTATTGAACAGGATAAATTCTGCTGGGAGCTCATCGGGGGTTGAAAAATCCTTACCTGCACTTACATCTGTCTTACAGTTCCCACAACCACACACACACACACACAGAGCAGAGCACCGAGTAGAGAGTGATGGTGAGAGTGATGAAGGTATGGCAGGAGGAGAGAGAGAATTGTTTTGAGGAGCAATGATGAGAGGATTGCTCTCACCTAAGGTGCTCCAGGCAGAGAGCGAGAGACACAGGCTTATAGGGGGGCAGGCGGAGGGGTGAGAGAGTGGAGACAGAATGATAAGTATGAGTGTTCCCTCACTGGAGAAAAAACACAGGGAGAGGTGTAGCACTGAAGGGATACATGGAAAAGCGAAGAACAGAGTATTTGGAGATTCTGGAGAGCCCTTTGGCAGAGAGACCGAGAGGGAATCGGGCGAAAACAAATGAGAGGATGGCAGACGGACAGGGCCAATGATTACAGGATTGTATGGATCAGAAGAGCTCTGGGTGAACAGAGAATGAGTATGAGATGGATAGAAATGGAGTGTGGGGGGAGGGGGAGGGGGACAAATGAAGGGATACAAAAATGGAAGGAATGGAAAGAAGGGCAAAGAACGATGAGGGGTGCAGTGATAAAAGGACTCGCTTCACTAGAGACAGATAACAACAGAGAAAGTCAAAGCAGCAGTTGGCAAAGGGAAAGAAGTACAATCACCACCTCTAAATTCTTCTTCCCTAATACTTTTATTTCACCTTCCTTCCCTCTTCTTCGCTGTTTATTTTGTAAGTCATCTCATCTCTTTTTCACTGCTTTTCACTTTTTTGGGGGGGGGGGCTTTCCACTCTTTCACTATATGTAAGACAAAATGATATCCTCACAGCCTGTCATGTGATTTCATAGCTAACTTTTTCAACTTGACCACACATACTGTACATATTAATAGATTTTTTTCCCCCCTCTTTCTCAGCAACCACCCTTCTCATCTGCTCATCCTCAAGCTGTCTTTGCCTATCCTGTCACTCTATAATGATGCCTGTGTGTGATAGGAGAGCGACTTGTAGGTTGCCCGCTCCATATGTACAGAACTGGCCTAAGGACATTGAATCCAGCCCTTTACTAACTAACTAACACTGAACAAGACAGAGCGAGAGAGTAGGAGCGAGAATTGCAATGAATGCAAACTCCCTTTAGCTACAGTAGCATATACATATATCCTTCCCCCTTAGCCAGACATGGCCTAATCAGCAAGCTAATTAGCGCTCTTTGTAACTGCGTCGGCCTCATGTAACTGATTGCATTAACAACTGCCACACATCAAACAGTCATGTCTCACGCTTGTGCATCTCATTACACATTAAGGACATGCAAGGTTAAGGCCAGACTTTGAGCGGGAGTAAAATGAGAAATATTTTCTGCCACAGCTGGTGGGCAAATAAATGTATTTTTTTCCCTCTGTTCATTCCATATTTTATAGATTTAATGAATTACTGTAGGCGTTGTTCTCAGCCATGGTAGTTCTGCTCGTTCTGCTTAAGTGACCCAATAAGTTAACATGAGTATGTCCATCTTTATACCATATTACATCATTAATGTTGTGGAGAAATGTATAAAATATATAAATTCTGATAATCTTTGACAATCTCTGACAAGTGATTCATTCCTCCACTTACAATACATGAACACAACTGCCTAAAAGACAGTCTACAGTAGATATACTGAAGAAAAGTTTATATTTGATGATTAACCGTTCTGGGAGTGTTCTACATTTCACAATATTTTATAAATATTTACAACAATGAACAAGTACTGAAGTTCAGTCTGTTTTTTGTAAAGCCTGATATCACATACATAATCAAAATGGCATTTAAACTTAACATTTCCTTTATATCCTTTTTTCTGTCCACAGAAGAAGCAAAGGACTAAAGAACTGTCACAACTCTTCCACTCTTACAACCCCTATGACCACAAGGTAAGACATCTTTCAGCGTTTGCTCTCTGATCACTGGCACCGAGATAGCGGGGACAATGAGACTTTTTGTGCCCCCGCTTTCAGGTGTTATGGTAATGAAGTAGTAGCATCAAAGCCAGGTACTACGGTCACAGCAATAATGTCTAAGCCTACTCTAACATGCTGGATCTTTAAATCCAATCATAATCAGAACACAGAGGAGCTTATTATGGCTGCAGTTCAGGTGAGTTTATCTTCATTAAATCGGCTGAAAACAACACCGGGCTTCTTCAGAATAACCACACACTCCTCTACACCCATCTGACGGTGTTGGTTATAACTCAATATTCTACCTTTTTATGGATGGAACGTCGGGTTAGCGGGGCTCATCATAGCCTCTTTTCCAACTTTCTTTTCAGCAAAAGTAGCATCTCATGTTTTATTCTTGAGACACATTGCAGTGCAAATGCTACTGTGTAACATTAATTACTATACTATGTGACCATTATGAGGCGAGATAGGCTACATTAGCAGTATGGCTGAAATAGCGTCGGCCCGATCATGACTACTACGTCATCCAAAGCATCCGATCACTTCCCTGGTTCAGATATCTGTATGTGCCTCCATCAGTCTGTCCCCTGCCCGTTTCAGTTTGTCTTTAAGATGTGTGGATCTTTAATTTTTCTATGCAACACAGTGAATTATTTAATCTGCTCATTCACTGTCTGAATCGCTGTATTGTCTTTATGGCTGTAATGAGTTTGTTGTCTCCTCAAGATGGACACTTCTTGCTAGTGATCTAGTGGATAAGGACAGCTCAAGTGTTTGTTCCTGATTACATTGTAGAGTGTGTGTATGTGTGTGTGTGTGTGTGTTAGATAGAGAGGATGTGTGAAAAATTGAATCCTGAAGTTAGAGATTAATCTTCTCAACTGTGTGGGTGTATACTCATGTATTTGTGTGTGTGTATGTGTGGGCTCATACATTATGAGGTTAACATCTTATAACAGACTGACCATGCTTCTCTTTAGGTGTGCTTATGATGATGAGACCCTTTTGACAAGTGTGCGTGCGTGTGTGTGTGTGTGTGTGTATCTGTGTGGCGAGCTCTTATATAAAGACGTCCTTCTGAAAATGACAACCCCGTGACAGCTGTCACCACGCTTTCAGCTATCATGAATAAGACAAAAATATATTTTGACATATTAGACCATCTTGGGTCCTTGTATATATCTTCACTGAGCCACATATATTTCCCACTTTTGCTTTTGTTGTGTACATTACACACACATGTACATTTTTGCCCAATAGTAGTGATGTAAACACTTGTCTATTATGTTGAGAAAAAAAGGCAAAATACTGTACAAAGAAGAAGGCAACCTGCCACTGTAGAGTGAATGTAGTGGAAGTGTTTGTGATTGAAGCTTTCCTTGTAGGTGTCACACTGCATCATTTAGTAAAGCTTTAGCTTAGCCATGTTTTTTTTTTGTTTTGTTTTTGTTTGTTTTTCAGAGTTTATACCTAGTTTAGTTTGTACCTGTAGTGCAGTTGTTATATGTCACATACTAATTAAAAGGAAATGAGAGAGCACGTTTTCACTGTGGCATACATGGATCTTTGCCTCCCACACACTGAAAAAACACACACACACACACACACACAAACACACACAGTAGTACACATCAATCACACATATACAGGGAATGTGAATTGAGCTAAGTTAGCAGAGAATATCTTTATAATACATTAACAAGTTTGCATTTAAATTAGATACTTAGTATTTGTGAACATGCGTGCACCTCGAGTATGATTCCCAGCGGAATTGAGAGCTAACTGTTTTGACAGTGTGCCTCACTGAGCCTGCTGTGCCGAGTTTCTGCAGCTAAGAAATATCACTGAACACTTTTTTCTTTTATGCCTTTGTGTGCTTTTGTAAACATGCTTATTCACTGAGGTTAGGATTGCTCGAGTAGTTGAATTATGTTACTAGAAATGTCCCACAAAGGCCAAGGAATAGCTCTGAATATGTCACACCTTACAAACCACTTCCAAAACTTTTGAAAGATATTTGTATAGAGACTCTTATAACAGGAATCTGTTGTTGGCTGTAAAAATGTACCGTTTGCTTCTTCATGGAATGGAATGTGGCGGCTGTGGCCAGCTTGGATTACAATGGATTCCAATAATGGCAAGTAGTAGCGGTGCACAAAAATGGTTTCTCCTCTGTATGAATGTATATATCGAATGAAAGCTAGTTATTTGTTGTGAAAATACAGAGCATACAGGTGGTATGAGCGCACCACTTTAAAGAGACTGTATTGTCTCGCCAGTCCTTAGACCTCTTGATTCACTCTGAGCCAGTGTGCAGCCTCAGATCTTCAGGGACAAAGCCCCTGTCCATTCCAAAGTCAAGGCTTAAGATGAAACGTGGCAGCAGTCAGAGCCCTAGACCTTTTTGAAGTGCCATCCCTGAGAAGCTTACAAAATATCTTTTTTTTCTTTCTAATTTCTAAATTGACTTGTAATCATGTTTTTTTTATTTATTTGTATTTGGCACAGCACATTCTGTTTGTTTTTTTCCTTACTGGAAAGCATATTGTTGTTAACAGCTGTTTTTTGAATATGAATTACAAATTAATAGGATCATAAAATTGCTACTGATAAAAACGATTATTCTGCTGTGATATGCTAGATTTGTTTCTGCTGCATAACGTCTCTAAACATTAAATCCCCAGCAGAGTAAAATGTCAGCTAACACACTGATAACGTTGCCTATTTCACTTAATAGTGTTGATTATCAAAAGGAATCCTTTTATATGGTGTCTGATAGCCCTCGTGCAGTATATGAACATTTCTACCATGTTACATCACAAGTAACTAATCTTCCATGCAGGTCAACTTACAGTCATGTTCCTGTAGGTCTTATTAGATTTACAGAGATTGTGTAGACGTGCAAATAAATCCCCTTGCATTACAAACCCAGATAGTGAGATATGATTTAATGATAATAAATCTAATGTCAAGCATGCTTCCACCCTGATCAACCACGGTTCAGTCTGTCCTTGCCGATGTCCATACACCGAGGAAATGTTGAGGCAAATCAGCTTGTATTAAGCCCATATAGCCGTTAGATAGGAATAAATGAAGTCTGATAATGTCCCTCATTTTACATTAAATTCCCTTGGGTGTCTGGCCTTTCAGCTTACAGTTTATGTAAGGATATTATGTGTTTACTAACATCCGTGTGCATGTGTGTGTGTGTGTGAGAGAGAGAGAGAGAGAGAGAGAGAATGAGAGAGCGCAAGCAGATTTAAAGGGAAGGGAGAAATTGGTGTCTTTACGGCTATTATTGCTAATACGCATCCTCCTATAGGTACAAAAAGGTCATTAATAAAGAGTCGGGGTGGGTGGGGGTGGGTTAGTGAGGCTTTATTGTTCCAGAGCCTCAGGCTACCATCCAAATGAAACAATGTTTTTAAATGAACTAATTGTTTTTTTTTTTTTATACCAAGCTTGTTTCTTAATCTCCCATGGCTAACTTGGAATCACAAATTCAGAAAACGTCTAGCTTTAATGCAAACAAAAATGGTCTTTCAATGAGATTTCTTTCTTTGTTGTTAGCTCTCTCTCTCTCTCTCTCTCTCTCTCTCTCTCACACACACACACACACACACACGCACACACACACACACTCTCTCTCTCTGTCTTTCTTTCAGTTTGTCTCTGTACATTAAATAGTGTAATAAATGTGACTGTGAGTTAGAGGTTTTCATGTTTGTTTATATATATATATATATATATATATATATATATATATATATATATATATATATATATATACAGACAATTGTACATGCCTGGTGTGTGTATGTTTTAGAGACAGACGTGTGTGTGTGTATGTGTGGTGTATTTGTGTGTTTGTGATGATTAATGTGAAGTATCCTATAGCCAGATGGTGCTGAACAAGGCCCATCCATCAGCAATGAAAAGACCAGTGGGCAGAAAGCTGGCAGAGCACTTTGTCTAGGGCCAATGCCCCACACTGGACACACTCACACTCTCAGACACCACGCACACACACACTCTCATTCTCTCTAGGGCCTTGACTGTGTAACCCACTGAGCCATGTTGGAGCCTTGTGTTGTGTTTTTGGAATACAGATTCTTGCTTGTTTTTTCTGCTTGGGTCCCACATGAGTGGTGGTGCCTCACCCTGAAAATAAGTCTGGTATAGTTTTGACAGTTACAGTTCTACAAACTATTATGAACAGTTTCAGTCTAGAGTCTAATAATTGAATTTTCTACCAGTCTAGTGATTTGTGTTCCTATGAGTTTCTGAGTAAGAGGACAAAGACATGAACTGCACTGTCTGAAAATTGCATTTTGAAACGCAATTTAAAATCCAACTAGAATAAGCAGCTTTATGAACATATGCAGTTACCAGTTCCACCTTTTCTCACTTGCACTTGCAAATGTGCTTGTATGTGTGTATGCACTGTAGTACAAAGAAACTTTGAGCAGATGAATGTGAAAACAGTCTTCTAGTGTCAAACTCTGCACGTACATCATTCTGCACAGTGAAGCTCAAACATCCAACTGTAGGAACAAGAAGGAAAAACACATTTTTGAGTGGAGGGGGACTTTAACTTTTGCTCCCAGAAGGCTTTGCACTACCATGTCGAAGTTGCGGAACTCCCATCATGCTTAGGTGTGTCCACGCATTCAGCTGTTTCTGGCAGAGCTAACAAAGCCCCTCGCCCCTCTCACCCCACACTGTCATAGTCCCCTGAGAACACACACACACAGACACTCGCATCCATTCTCCATGCTGTGTTCATAGGCCTGAATGACAAGGGTGACAGTTTTCCCTGCAGCAAGAGAGGAGGGACAAGCTGTCAACATGGCCCGTTGCACCTGCCCAGCCACACAACAGACACAGAAAGAGAGAGAGCAAGATAGAAAAACGGAGGATAAAAACAGAGAGGGAGGTAGAGGTGAGTAAATGAAAGGCTGATAATGAAAGACTAACAAGAGAAAGAAGGCATTGGCAGAAAATAAAACACTTAATTACACTCTATAAACTTTCCCCCTTCAGTTATTGTGAAATCCCGGTTTGCCGCATAGAAGTTGACATAATTATTTATCATTTGAAGAAAAAGAAAAAAAGGTAATTAGTCTAACAATTCTCTCTCTCCACAACAGATCACTTTTTTTCATATTTTCCACACATTGCTAAACTGAACAATTAGTATTCTGCTTTTTTCCCTTTTGGCTTTTTTTAATTACTTTTATTTTGTAGAAGGAGGTTTTCTTAAGCTGCTGTTTTGCATTGTTGTGAAAAGCTAACCTCCATCTTTGTCGAACTTGACATTTACTTGCCACATTTTTTTTTCTCCTTTGCTGTTAATTAACTGACTATTCAGGGCAAGAGAAGGAGGGAGTGGAAGGAGGGAAAAAAAGAGACAGAAATATTGGATATGGTGATTTATTTTCTTGCCACGCTCCCATCTGTCTGTCTATTCTGTGAAAAACATTTTTTTCCCACTGGCTCCAGGTCCTGCATGGCTCTTTAGAAAGCCTGAATATGTCTTAAATTATCTTAATTTTAGCGCCTTCAGGTCATATAACAGACTGGTATGTGGTGTAGCATATTAATGTGTGTTGAAACTGTACATACATAGTGTCACATATTCTCTGAGAGGGCATCTAAAACACACATGTTGGCTGTGAGATGTATCTCCCAGCTGGAGTCTACATTGTAATTTTCAGTAGTTGCTATGCAGCTGGCTGACTGTACTTGCTTAAAGGGGACCTATTATGCTTTTCCTTATTTTCTGTCATATATAATATTACAATGTTGGATGTTCATATTAAATGTGGCCAAAGTTTCAAATAATGATGTAAATGTCTGGGAAAGTAATCCCTGTAAGCAGAAAGCTCAGGCTTCAGACTGCTCTGAATGCTTTGTTTCCAACATTTTTTTTCTACTTACGAGACAAGCTGACGTCAGCTTGTGACGGATTTCTTTATATGGTCATCTGGTCCAGGCACAGTGCACACAGTGTAGGGAGGCACTGTACAACTAGCTACATTACCTTTATTTCTTGACAGCACGTGTTTTCCACTTCAGTCGGCATTTTAGTGCATTGAATGTACACTGTTGTGTCACACAATAAGCAGGTAATGAGTGTAATATTTACCAAACAGAGATGTCCTGCTGTTATCTTTTTTGCTGTGGATGTTCGTGTTGTCGCTCTCATATTCCGGATCAGATTCAGGCTCAAACATGTACGGATGGATTTTAGAGGTTTACATTTGGAGTTAAGAAGGAGGAAAAGAAGTGAAATCCTGCTACTATAGTTTGTTTACATAACCTCCGAAGCTGGCGGAAGTTAGCCGCGATGCAGCTTTAGAAGCTAACCAATTAGAACAGAGTGGGCTCATTGGGAAGGAGCCTTAAAGAGACAGGAGCTAAAACGGCCTGTTTCAGACAGGCTGAACTGAGGGGCTGCATAAAGGGCAAGTATAAGATTAAGAAAGATTTCTTTGAACTGTGAATCATGCAAAGCTACTCTAGTGGAGTCTCAGACTAAAATATAGAGCTGGAAATGAGGATAATAGGTCCCCTTTAATAAATAACATACCGAGAATATGGTCAGACATAAACACCCTCACTCAAACACTCCATACTCCATAGACACACAAACGCAAACTTTACATCTCCCTTGTTCCTTTGTATCTCCATCAGTTTCAGACAGACATTTTGCTGAAGATTTGACATAACATGTACATTCAATACACATGCACACTACTGTATATGTGGGTTTACAAGGGAAATATTGGGCAGATGTAGATTGTTTGATTGAACAGTGTAAGATCAAACGTATTCTGTTAGTTACAGAATTAGAGTACAGAAACTATGTACTTTTCTTGGATCTCTTCTTCTCTCTGGTATTTTAATTAAATACAGTTGGTTGGCCTCATAAGTATGTGATGAATATTGAGAGGACCTTGCTATCTTGCTATGACAAAGTCAATAGACATGTGTTGTAAATGACAGGTTCCTCCTTGGCTTCAGGTCAGCTAAGATATGTATAATAACTTACTCTACAGGGTAACATTATACCTCCTGTTTGATCAAAGGCAACAGAAATGGAACAAGACCTTTTGTGTGTGTGTGTCTACATGTATGTGTGTATAGTGATATTCCACCCACATTGAAATGCTGCTCGCCAAAGACATGATTTTCTTCTACTACTGCACAGTAGAGCACTATAGCCATGTATACATGCTGTCAATCTGTCAAGGTTACACAACAGGGATTTATGCAACACATACACATGTATGGCCCCTCAAAAGTACAAACACACATGTGAGCCTCCATAATTACTTAGTCCATTTGGTGCCAAACATTTGCCTTTGAAATATTCCCAGGTTCTATATTCTTCTAATTTATGCAACACCACACTATTACTTCATTGTATTTGTTCTACACAACAACCGTATACTACTCTTGCCAAGCATGGCACTCTGGAACATTTTTGTTACAGAGTTGGTATGTTTGATGTGTTTGTTTTTAAAGTCAGACATTTTAAAGGCTGTTAAAAGAAGGGATTTTATTTTATACCATGCCCATCCTTAAGGTCCAACTGACATTACATTTAGTCATCCCCTTATGTAATCAAGATAATTTCTGTGTTGTTTTTATTTGTTTATTGTGAATATGTTCTTTGTATAATTAAAAGGAAGAAAGACAGGTTCTTTGGGGGAAAATACTAATCTGGCATGCTAAGCAAGGAAAAAAGTACACAGACTTGTGCTGTAGCTTACAACCCATGGCTAGACAGTGTTCTGTTAGCAGTGATACTGAAGAGTAAATGTATTTTCACACAGAACATGAAGCAAATTTTAGATATGACACGATTACAAAGTCAATGGAAGGACACGAGTGGATGCCAGATTCACCCAGGGTGGCGTGAATTGACGAGAAGACTTGTCTGCACGAGTTGAAAATGTTTCAACTTTAGCAAAAAATGTGTGTATATCCTGGAGCTTTGTGAATCTAGTATACTTAATTAACTTAATTACTTAGACGAGACATGACACAGACATGCTCAGTGTGTCTGTTGCTAGCAAGCTTACAGAAGATTTGCTTCACATTCTTTCTGAACACACAGTAAGGAGCACACCAGCATCTGAATGGAGATGGACTGAAGTGACATTTTCAAGTACATATACATGCTGAGCTGACCAGCTAATTAGCTATCCAGCCTGCAAACTGATGCTAGCAGTGCACTCTTCCCATTCAAAAAATGTATAGCTCCCACTGTATCCTCTTAAGGGAGAAGTCAAATTCAAATTCAATGAATCATTGTCTGATGGATGTTACTTCATTTTAATGACAATGTGTTACCATTAATTTATAGATGGGTTTACGGTTGAATACTACATCACTGCAACTGAATAGGAATGAAAATTGTAGTACTGCCAACTAATACTATTTCCATTTCTTTATGTTTTAAACACGGACCCTTAGTTTTGTAGTTTCAAGTAGGTTCTTAGAAAGTGCCTAGTGCAAAGTCTAAGTCATTATAATTAATGTGATACAATTATGGCACAACAAAACAAAACCACCTGAGCAGAGTTGCAATTTTGGTCATGGACAGTCCATCCTAACCTGAGGAACTGCTAATGTCAAAATACACAATTTTTTTTGGTGTTGCTTACTTTTATTTACAGAGGTTTGGTGTGTTTTCCTACTAGTGGTAAGAAGAATGTTACTTTACACTAACAGGAAAACAGCCTACTGACTAACGTTTGTCACAGTAATGGAAGTTGCTGTTGAAAACATTAGGGAGCACTCAGCAGAATCTCTCTATCAGCCTTTTATAGTCCCGAGGATGTACAGCAAAAAAGGAAAATGAAAAACAAGATATTTGTTATGTATCTACATCAGCGGTTTGACAGAACTCTCTCAAGTTAATTTAGTAAAACTGAATTGAATTGGGAAATGGAGATGGGCCAAACAAGAGAGATTGTTTTTTTATGCCTCCGTGCCAGCAACAGCTGTAGCCGGAGGCATTATGTTTTCAGATTGTTCATCCTCCCCATTGTCATGAACGCCATATTTCCATGCCTTCGTGGAATTTCTTCACATTAGGCACAAACGTCCACTTGGACTCAAGGATGAACTAATTAGATTTTGGTAGTCAAAGGTCAAGGTCACCGTGACCTCACAAAACACATTTTTGGCCATAACTCTATAATTCATATGCTAATTATGACAAAGTTTCTCACAAATGTCTCATACATGTCAATATAGTGATAACTTTGCCAAAAATACACTTGACACCTTTTTATTAAATTCCTTCAAAGTCTTCACTACAAATATAATATGAGTCTGGACAGAAGTGGATGTAAACTGCAACTTGACTGCTTGGTGGAGCCAGTATTTCTAGTTTTTAGAAATCTAAATTGCTCATTGTGCTAACTCCCTCACGACCCTCCACCCCCTCACTACCTCTCTCTCACACCAGGTCTCTCTCAAAGTCACACAGTGTGCTTTAGTGGCTTGTCGATTTCTCCCATTTGTTCGGCCAAAGACATCAACCCTGTGTTATTCACACACATCAACACAGACAGGTATACACACACACTTACATATATGCAGCAGTGGACAACGAAAAAAAAATGGGTTTGCTGCTACCTCGTTTTAACAGCATGTTATGTGACTGACATCTAATTGAAGGGGCGGTGGATGGGGTGTGTGAGTGTGTGCAGGGAGAGAGAATGGGACATAGAAATGAATGAGGGAGGGGTATTAAGGCTTGTGTTGCTAAATGGTTTCCTTGACAGGAGTGTGGATGTTTTCTGATTCAGACAATAGACATCCATTTAATTAGGCTCATTTGGAAAGGTGTGTGTGTGTGTGTGTATAGACTGCAGCTGCTTGGTACTAGCTAAATGGATTTTCTCTTCTTTAAAACAAATCAACCATATAGAGGGTATGACAAAACACTGTATATCATCACATGCTTTTGTTAGATAACAGGAATGGGATCAACTGGTAATGGCTGAGGTGTGAAAATGGCTGCAATTACTTTCATATTAATAACTAAAAGGATCTTTTGATATACCCCACATAAGGCAATGTTCAACAATGATAATGGAACATTAGTGTGGATGAAGAAGTTTTCAGAAATGACCTGAAAATGCTAGTGTGAACAAAATGTGGGTTTCAGGAAAGCTTTCTAGCCTTGTTTGTATCTAGTTGATAAGTGTTTATCAGTAAGATGGATATGTGGGGTGCTTTTCTCACTTCACTACTAGTTTCATGTAGAAAAAGCTGGTGAAAGCTGGTTATTCTAGAACTCTTGACCTCCTTGCCCAACCTTATCAACACTGAATACTGCTTTAGAGTACAGTTCTCCCTAGCCCCCAGTTGGCCGGGCAGTTAACAAGGGGTCATCCTTAATGAGGGCCCTTCAGTTGCGGATGGAGTCTCACTTCTTCATCACAGCTCAGCATCATCACAGTTGATTATACAGAATGTGTGTCTGTATGTATGTATGTAAATATGTGTTTTCTATGACTGTGTAAGTTGTTCTTCTGTTACAGCTACCATTGAACCTTACTGTGTGTAAGTGTGCTTGATATTTGCAAATGTTGGGATACAGGTGTCTTATGTATGCATGTATGCAGGCTTATCAAGCCTAGTAATTGTTTGTCTGTGCCTGATTGCCTCACATAGCCTGTCATTAGAAATATTAGAGGCCTGATTCAACAAAACTCAGCACAATCTATATGGAAATTCAGATGCATAGTTTCAGGCTACAAAAACATGTTTTGACTTTTCTTTCTTTCTTTCTTTCTTTCTTAGTTTCTTTCTTTCTTATTCTTCATTCCTTGGCCTTTAGTTAGAACACAGACAAACAAAAAAAGGAAACAGGGAGAGATTCAGGTACAGGAAAAAGTTATTTAGTGTGTTAATGTTGTGTGGGTGTTTATAAGATTGGCTACTGCATTCACCCCTTCCATTTCAATCCAAGCTTATCACAGTATTACACATTCACAGTTGCACACAATATGTCAAGACAGAGGACTAACTCAGCCAATATCTGTAGGATTAATTCACTTTGCCATGATAGATGCTAACTACACCAGTTCCTTTGTTAGCTACTTCAGCTTCTCATTTAACAAGCCGTGGAGAGCTTATCTTCCATTGTAAATTACATGTTAACACTGTTTTAAATCTTGTGTTTACTTATTGATTTAACTTGGTAGTTGCAGAGCTTTTATCTTGGGCAGCGTATGTTTACAGGTTATCCACTTGTCTGATATTTTATTTTGCTAATTACTGTACCTCAACCGAACATGTTAAAAGTTTTATAAATGTTGAAGAAGTCATAGAAGAATATGCTAAATGTGTCCGTCTGTTTATTTCTTTTCTTCTTTTATATTTCTTTACTTAACACATCGGTAGCATCTCCTTAACACTTCTTCTTTTCATGGTGTTATCCTGTTGTTGCATTTATCACTTTAACTGCTGTTAAATTTATCCTGAAATCAGACCCAGTTAGCATTATAAATACTTAAATTTACCTTCCTGAAGGCAGGTTTGTCAGTAGGGATATCATTTTTTTCTCTATTCATGAAAATAATACTTTTTTAGAGAGATGAGATTTCTTCAGTGCCACAGACATTGCATGAGTGGTTTAACCCTGCACCATATTTTTTCCTAAGATAAAGAGGTTTAATGCCGGTGTTTGGTCCCATCTATCTGTTCATCTATGTGGGAATCCACCAGAGGCTAATAACATCAGTCTGACCTTTCACTCCACATCTGCCTTCTATCTGTTCAGTCAGCAGTCACTAACTAACCACACCGGCTCTTGCACACACGCACACACACACACACACACACACACAACTAAGAGCTCAGAAAGAATCACGTAGTAACAGGTATGGGCAAAAGCGGGCATCCATTTAGGTCTGGGACACACAGCTTAACTCTACCTGAGCAGCGTGTGTGTGTCATGTTGCTACTGTCAGCCCTGTCTTTCTACATAGAGTTTGACTTTGATAATGGCCATCAATAATAGAATAGAATTCACAATTGTGAAAAATTAATAATGATAGGCTATGTGAGGTGAAAGCGGCTTTCGACAGGCATGGTGTGGTCTGGTTAGGGCTACTCCTGTATCAGCCACATACACTCCTCACACAGGACGGGTTTTTATTATTGATTATATTGATTATTCCGCCAGTTAAACCCCCGCTGTCACTGCTCCAAGTGAAGAAAATCCTCTTCAGAGACAGTCCAAACGATACCAAGTCCCCCAAACGAGCCAGACACACTCTGCCCCGGCGTGCACCGCGCAGGTTGACCCACAATTACACTATTTTCTTTCATGTCTGTGACTTTTTCTACAGATATAGACATTCAGACTATAGTGAAAGGTGTAATGTCGCTGGTATATGTCAATATGACTATGAACAAATCGTTTTCACTGTTTATTTTTGCTGAGAACCGCACACATCAGGTGGAAAAAAATAGGCGAGACCCTGAATCTCTAGATGACGCACCACAGTAGCCTTGCGTGAGACGCAGCTGTGTGGCTGCTGTAATCTGTTAACATGAGTGCTGAAATGAAAAGCAAGAGGTTCCACAATGCTCATGCAGGCTGTGTGTCCCGGCCATTGGGAATGTGCTTTTTCATTCTGCCTATTCATTCCTGAATATGAAGGTTGGACATCTTTATTTTTCCTTTTAACCAAAAAGAATGACAAATTAATGTTTAAGGCAGCATATTGTAAACCCACTGAAAATTAAGGCTTTTGCTTCCAAAAAAAAGTTGTTGTACCGCGCTGTGTCTTAAACTAGATTTCTTAAACACAAGCAAAAAACATTGTTATTCTTAAGCCATTAAGAGAAATCTGGTCGACACAGTTAGATTTCTGTTGCTCACAGGGGGTTTGGAGACATGAAAGTGAAGATTTATAGTGATGCATCCCTGCATTTAAAACTGAAACTGACATTAAATTAACTTTAAATAAGCTGGTTTCTGTGGCTGAATTGATAGAGATTAAACACATTTGTTGTTGGGTCAGGAGAAAGTCTGTGCTCTGTGACTACAGAACTGCGCCAGCAGTGGAAATGATCCAACAAAAGAGTCTAGTTCAAAATTACTGACAAGCTGCATGCTGTTATTTTATTTCCTGCCTTAACCTGCCTAACTCTGGTTTCTTGTATGCATGTACACATTGTCCAAGACTTGGAAACGAGTGAGTTTACACTCAGGTCACACACATATTTTAAGACAGACAAACACACACACACACTGCACACACACTGCACACATGGCCCTGTAAATGAGCTGTATATACAGGGCCAAATGTGGGATAACTACTGTAAAGACTTCATTCTCATTATAGCTGAGTTACAAAAACTGGGGCACAGCAGCAGGAGGGGAAAAGTGATACATTTACTCTGACTGCAGGCATTGTGCGCATGTTTGTGTGTGCGTGTGTGTGTGTGTATAAGGAAGAACGAATTTACAGTTTAAATGAGAAAAAAATAGTAACAGCAAGTGTATTTATTGTGCTTTTGAAACACTGTTATGTTCTTTGTATGTGTGACAGGGATTGTTCCCAAGTTGCCATATCCTGACATCTCTGAGAACCTTAAAAAGTATTTTTATCCATAAATAGTTAGGGGAATTTTCTCTCGATTCTAGGCAACATGAATCATTGTTTTTGTCCTTTTGCTGGATTTTGTGAGGAACTTGGGGTTGACTCTTACACTAAAAGCTAATTTGTGGTTTAACATAATGCCACTGGACTGCATGTGTCTGAAGAGAGATTGCAAAAAACTGCAGAAAACTAGGATTGCTTAGTATTCTCCTTTCTACTCCTTTAATTTCTTCAGGTTCTGAAATGTTCTGTTCTTCAATAATTATTCACCGATTTGTTTTTTGATATCCATCAAATCAGTTTCAAGTTCCAAATCATGATCCTGTCTTTTTTTTTTATTTTTATTTTAAATTAGTGCAGGTAAACTCAACTACTTCTATTTTAGTTTCTTATTTTTTAAAAAGCATTACAGCCAGAAAATATCTCAGTGGCCCAGACCCACAACCAGTGCCACAACTGCAGGAACTGTAAATCTGCTGTAGACATTTAATCAATAATCCATCTATTTGTGTACACAACAACATTTAGGCACAAACATAAAACTGCAGTCAACCATTCAGGCACTTAAGAAGACAAAACAACTGGACTGTTGGAAATCAATCTGCCATCTATTGTTTAGTGAGAGAGAAGCCAAATAAGTCACCAGTTAAATGGAGTGATATTATTAAGCATTGACTGTTATTTCCTTGTGTGTCCTTAATCTTATTTTCAAACATTGAATTGGTTGATTGTTACTAATCATATTTTCATGTAGTTTGTCACAATTTTTGAGACAGATGTAATCGTGTATGAAGGCAGGGAAATTCCAGCCCTGTTTACAAAACCATCAGGATCAGGAAATTTTAATACCTATGCCTCTGCCCTTTAACTCTTGAGACTTTTTTTGTTTTCTTTACAAGGATATCTGCTTTTTTTTTGCCAGTTTGACTTTGCTACTGTAGCATTGCTCTAAGAGTGATATGAACCGACCAACATCATTATTCATTGCTCTCTCAAAAACACCCTGGACAGATTTAGAGAATAAAGGAGAGGAATCATTTAAGATAAAAGAAAAAAAAAAACAGCTAAAGCTTTCACATACTGAAGAGGAGAAGTGAGACAAAAGAATAAAAACAAACACCTCAGGAAAAAAAGAATGAGCTGAATATTTATGGAATCGAACCGGAGAAAAGAAAACAAAAGACTCTTTTCAGCAGCTTTGACACCTATTCACATTTCTGGCCCTTGTTTTCATTTTTCTTCATAATCTTTGGTGGAGTCATCCCTCAATGTGTTGCGTAAAGATTAGTGTGTTTGCTTGTTTTGCTGAAGGCCTGTTAATTGGGTGTTTGGAGCTAATAAATAGCTGTAATTAACAGACATCGTTAGGTGAGGCAAGGATGGAGAAGCTGTGGCAAACCAGCCACGGGAAAACAATGAAGTACAATTTGGACACATTCACCTGGAACTTCTGTTCATCGCAACATTTAGATTAAATGGGTAGTGAGGTCATTCTTACTGGGACCAATGAGGGTCTCTCTTGTCTGTCCTGATGGGTGTACCAGTGAAAGGCCTTTTATCTGAAATTTAAACTCTTAATCTTTAAAGATAATTGGTATCAGTATCAAAATCATTTTACCAATTTTTATTAGGCTGACAAATATATTTGGATTATATCATAATATATTAAGAATTTTATACAATTTTTTTTGCAAAAACCACTTGTTTTTTTATTTCTGGTCATTTCTACTTTGAATACTTGCTTCTTTTTTATTACTGTGCAGTTACATCACAGTATATTGTAGAATTATATCACAGTAAAGTGTTAAAAAGATATGCAACACAGTTTGAATTGAAGATGTGGAGACAAGGTGTCGGTATGAGACCCAGGATAAGTGTTGTGCAAAGCAGATGAACCTAGTCTAAAGGGGATTTAATTGATTCCACTACTGACATATTCTAGGATGTTGAACAACTCATTGAAAGCAGCTAATGGTCCCTTTCCTTTTTTTCTATCCTTTGCCATCATCTTCTTACGTTCCTCCTTCTTCTCATCTCGCCGTCTTGTCTTGTAGCGACTGGTTGAAAAGACTGTCTGACATCTAAAGTGATTGAAAATCTAGACTTGCGCTCTCTCGTTTTGTCTCCCATCTTTACCAGTCTACCGTTCCTTTACAGCCTCTCCCTCACTTTGCTTTATCTTTTCTTTCTCTCTTACTTTCTTTGCTCTTCACTGCTGCTCATTTCCCTGAGTGTTGATATACGAGAGCCCAGACATGTTGAAGCGAGTTATGGTTGTTTGAAGTCCTGCCAGTGAAAAAGTGGGCTTTAAGTCCATTAAACAGCTAAAACAGCTTTCCTTTGACTACAGCATCTTATTATTTTCATTTGTGGTTGTATTTCATGCCTCAAAAGTAAATAAAAAGGTGAATGGATGCAAGTGAGGCTCAGACTCACTCATTCAGTGGGTATTCAGACACGCCAATGATGCTGCTATAACCAGAGTAAGGCAATCATCTGATTATTACTATATGATTGCAACAAATACCACTGTGTGGTATATATCCTGGTCTTTTTCATGTTGTGATTCCAAGCATGCACCAGAACGGTTATGGAGTGAGCCAAATGCAAAGTGTTTCAAGACAGAGATACATACAGTGGAAACAATAGTTTATCCTTCGGATTATTATTTTTTTCATCATTGAATAAATACTGTAGTCCATAGTGTAATTTGCAGCAGAAAAAGAGCATCAGCTCTTGAAATAACTACATTCAGTTAAGCTCATATGGCATACTGTGAATCTCTTTGGCTTGAATACAGAGAATATATTTAGTCAGCCTTCTGTTTCATACACAGTCACTTGTAAAATAATAGAGAAGCAGCATTTTTAATAATTGTCTGAATTACCCAGAACTTCAGCAGTCCCTCAGTGGTGGAGAAGCAGTGGCCTGTTCCTCTCTATCAGTGAACAAATTTCCTGATCATTCAGACCAGGACTGTAGTTTCTTTTCCATTTTCCTCCCTCAGGTTACTCTCTTTACCTAATTAGCATAGTAATTTAACATACATTTACATAATTTGCATAAATCAACTCAGTCAGAAGCGAAGCAGACCCAGACACCCATTTTAAATTAAGATGACCTGGACTTAACAATTCTCCCTGTCTGCCTATGTCTCTCTTTCTCTATCTGTCTTCCTCATTTCTCTTTTTCGGCCTTTGTCTCTATCATCTCTCTCTGTCAGTCATATGTGTTTCTGTCATATTGTTAAAGTAAGTCAGCTCTTGAAAAGGAGGGAGCAGTGCCCTGCAGGCTTGTCAGACAACTTGATGACATGATGCTTCTGCTGAAAGGAAGCAGGGAGGATCAAATGCGTAATGGCCACCTGTGTGTGTGTGTGTGTCTGTCTGTGTTTTTGTTTTTTTTACAGTCTCTAGTTTGAATTCAAGTGTTTCCAAGTGATGGACTGAATGTTGTGATATGTCCTTCATTTGTGATTCACTTGTTAGATAAAAACATGATAACTGAAAGGTGGAATCACAGAAAGAAGTGAAATAACATGAATGAATAATTAAACCAATTGAATACAATTTAAAAATTAAAACTAGTGTTTTGTTGTTGTTTTTGTTTTTTTAGATTAATGTAATGTAATGCTGCTTTTTTTTAAAGTGTTGCAGTTGCGTTTGTGTTTATTTGTTTTTGGTAATGTTTAGTTTGTCACATTTTTGATTTTTTGTCTGTACTGTATTATTTTCATCTTTTTAAAAGGGTCTTTAATAGATTATATAGACGTTCTTTGGTCAACAAGGTAACCTCAACCCTCCTTGCTGTACATGCACACAAACACACACACTGAGGCTGCTGGCCGGTAGTGATTCACAGGTCAGGGTGAAAATATGTGTTAAGCAACCACCCAAACCTGACCCAACCCACAAACTGCTGACTTTGTTTACCAACCGTGTTAACCAAACACCGGTAGGCTCAGCCAGCTGTGGCCGGGGAGCAACATGCCGTGGCCCCCGGTCGTTTGTTGATGTCAGTGGGAGAGAGTCAAGACACTCGGGAGCATGCAAAAACATCACATCCTTTGGATTTTCGCTGAAAAACTAGTCCTTCACATAGAAGTCAGTCCACAGGCTGTTATAGACAACCTGTTCACTCATTCGCAATAATGTAAATTGCTTCACAGTTCTTACATATACAACCTTTAAACCCACAATCTTGTGTGTCATGGTGGCTCCTTGTAGTGATCTAGTGACCTGTTCCTGACCCAGTTGGTTATGTGAGTGTGTTACAGTTGTAACATCACTTGTGATTCCCATGGCACTTGGCCTAATTCCCATATATAATGTGTTTTTATTTATACATGCAGTATCTGTATAGCTCAAGTGTGTGTGTGTGTGTGTGTGTGTGTGTGTTTGTCCTCCCTGTGTCTTTCATAGACCTTGCACCTCCTCAGAGATTTAATGACTGATTTATCGAGAGGGACACGAAAGAGAGAGATGTCAAATAAAAGTGTGGAAGATAAACAGAAACTAGAGTTCAAGTTGGAAGCAGGCTTGTATAAAAGACCGTCAGAAAAAGGAGAATGACAAAAGATAAAAAAAAGGGAAGAGAGAAGATACAGAAATGAAGAGAGAGGCAGACCAGTTCCAGTCATCTCCTTTCATGCAGAAGGGATGTGCTGCCTTGAGCGCAATCTTTTCCAGGAACGCCAGCATAAACAAATTAAGTCGAAGTATCCCTACAGCTCTTTGCGTGTGCGTATCCGGAGATGTATGTGCATCTTTTTTTGTGTGTGTGTGTTTATGCATCTGTGTCTTTTCCAACCCTTTGTGTTTTGGGCTGTGAGCGTGTCAGTGTGTGTTTATGTGGTATCTGGTGTGGTTGATGTGCCTTTGACACAAAGGCATGCCTCTCCACGCACATGTGTGTGAGCATTTAGTGCGTTTTGACTGCTGTACTCCGAGGCAGTGTATGTGTGTGTGTGTGTACAAGTCACTGCAAGGCCACATTGTAATCACATTGTTTGGAGAGTGTTTTTTGATTAGGACAACACATGTTGTGACAACAAGTCCTCAAGCTAAAGTTGAGCTAAGACGCAACCAGTGCATTTCATTCCCCAGCGGCAACAACAGTATAGACTATAGGATAACTGTTTGTCCTCTGATAAGTGTGTAACCTTCCACACATATGGCACCGGCTGTATGAGAATTCACAGAAGCATTAAGGACACAGGCTGGTTCTTTACTAACTGTGGGGTAAATTGTCAGTTGTGTTTGGCTTATGTTATTTGATAGATAATGTAAATGAACTTTGTTATTTGTGGAGTTGATAACTGTGCTTTGGGGCTTTTATTGGGCCCGGTTTATGTATCCAATGTAGCGCATTAAAAATGTGAGTAACCTTAGTTTGTTGGGAGCGCACTGACAATCACCGCTTAAGGCTTCTGTTGAGAATGTGTGGCTCCTCTCTTTTATGTATGAAATATGAAGATGCAGCCATGCTTGAAATCCCACAGTTGCAGTGTTGTTGTTGAACTGCTGTTGCACTTTTGGCCCACTTTTGTGCACTGTTTGTATACGGTTGCACTTTGCTTTACAGTATACAGCTATTTATAGTGATATGCCTGGCTGTGCATCTGTAGAGTTTACATATAAATTGTCTACTGTAATATGCTAGTTAGTATTGCAATATGAGAAAGAACTAAAACATGGCTAAACTACTTAATAACTTTTTTTATGTAGTACCTTTCAAAAACAAAGTCTAGAAAGTGCTTTGCAATTCCTCGCTTCTTTGATTGTACATTGATAAGTGAACATTAGATCTTTTAGAGAAGCAAAGGAGACACAGAGTTTATCCTTTTTCCATTTCCGCTCTACCTTCCTGCAATGTCTCTTTAAAATCCTTGCTTAATGTTGCTAGATTTGTGTATATAACTTGTTGTTCCTCTAATCTTTATGTAATTTTTGCTTTATTGAAACGTTTTGTTAGTCTTTGTGTTTTGTATTGTTATGTCAGCAATATTGTACTTTTTTTCTGGGAAAATATCAATTAAGCATTTTAAATCATTTTTCAGGACAGCATTTTAATCCTCCAAACCCCATAACTTAACTTACAGTGGAAAATGTTTCCCTGTTTGCAAGTAGTTTATTGTATTATACAACAGGCATGCATTCCTTATTATTTACTTATATTATTTGTCCTCGGGCAAGGATACTGCCTACACTAAAATTGTACCTGAAAAACCAAGCAGGCCTCATAAAGTTGTGCTTTTTTTTTTTTTTTTTTAAGAGGACGCTGTATGTGTTGGCTCCCAAGTTGTTTAATTGTTTGTTTCCAGGCCTTGGAAAAAGTCAAAAGTCATTCAGCGGCTGTACTAGCTTGCTTGAAAAGTATGTGATATGATAGCTTATTTCATGAGTAAATAACACTTTGCAGAGTGGTGCGTGGAGGCCTTGAGGACACAAGTTGTTTATGTATCTAATGTACCATATATGAGTGAATAACCTTTACTGCCAAGTATGAATAAAATTGAGAACTGTGTGGAGGACTTGTGGAGGACATAGGCTAGTTTATTAATCTAATGTAGTAGGGAGTAATTTTCACTTGCTTTGACCTGTCTGTGGGTAAATGCCTGTTAACATTAGAGCATGACAGCGAGTGCCCATTAGGAGGTTAGTATATGGAGTTGGCAAAACTGCCATAGGCTTTTATTGGGTACATAGGCTTGTTTATGTATCAAGCTCACCACAGGCCAATATGCCAGTTGATATGTTTTTATCCTGTGCCTCTTAACACATGTGTGAGAAGAGGCAACAATAGATGTTTTCAGACAAACAAGGTCACGGCAGCCTCTCAATGCATTTAAAGGTCACTGGTTTTGTTTTAAACTTTACTGTATGCAGACAAAGTCATGCGTACATGTCTCTATATATTTTGGAGATAAATGTGATTTTTAAGTCTCTTTCGTTAATTAACTACCCATGCATTTCATGCCCAATAGGGATATTCCCTACAATATTTCTCACGTCCTCATGTGTCTCCACCACCTTGACCGAGGCTACATTGTAAAGATGAGGTCAAACAAGGCCTTAAAATCATGTTTATTTGGAAAGCTGTTTGTGCAGCTTGCCCTGATATATGTATTTTTACGTGCCCTTATTTCCCTAGATCTCTACAACAAATGTGGCTTGTGAAAAGTAAGAATGATCCATAGAATCACAATGGCCAAATTGATGGAAATACACCAGGTTGAAATATACCAGAATTTTCCTTTTAAATGTACACTAACATTTTTTCAATCTGGTAAACAAATGAGCTTGCAACTTAAATGTTATGCATCACTATAATGGATTGCTATAATGCATTGCTATTCAGAACATTATTTTTAAAGCAGTGATGAGCCCAACACAAACCTCTGTTGACAAGAATTTGTTCCCAGTTGGATAAATGTTTGTGTATCTGGTGTACAAATACTGACATCCTTTTGCAACAAAACGGATAAAATGACAGTTATTATTTTTAGCAGACATTTTAGTTATTCCAAACATCAGATGATATTGTACAGATACTTATGTGGAGTTATCCACCTTTTGCTGTCACTTTCCGTGCAACCTCCGCTCACTCAATCCAGACTGTGATGCTATTATTTGACATTGCACCAAGGTGTCACTTCTTTACGTTTGATTGATGTGTGTATTTTCACCAGATATTATGCCTTACTTTAAACTACGTGCAAGCTAGTAGTGACTGAAAATAACTTTGTTTATATCAAATTGTGAAATAGCAGCCCCTCTTTCAGCAACAGACTGCCATTACAGAATGCAAAAACACTAGACTTTATTTGTACAAAAGTGCATAAATTTGCGCACACTCCCATTTAAATGTTTGGTTGAATCTCTGTGTTTATGTTCAGTTTGTGTGTTTTTCGTATGCTGTTTATACATCTGTGTATGTGTGTGTGTTTTTGTTAATGAGTACAGTAGCTCCTAGCATCTGCTCAGTGTACAAATTAGTGGAGTCCTCTGCGCCAAACATAAAGTGTGTGTATGTGTGTGTGTGTTTGACAGAGGTGATGAATATAGAGGTTCTAATTTTGGATGTACTTTCAAATTGTACTCAAGCCCCAGCCGCGTGGCTTGTCAAAAACATGGACACACACACACACACACACACACAACACTGGCCGTTTGATAGCCCCGCCACACAGCCATATGCCACCCAAGGGCCTAGCATCAGCTGCAACACAAACACACAGTAACAAGAGACACACACCCAAGTGATCACTTTTATTGTGTTGCACACACACACACACACACAATACATTTGCATACATGCACACACTCACACACAAAAACACAATCTGTGAACCAATCCCTCTTTACCTGACATTTGAAAAGCTCATTCACTGTATTTAAACAGCAGATTTGTAACAACACACATACCTGGCATATTGATCTCTGTAAATCTGTTTGTTCAGACAGCAGATTAGGGCTTACTATATGCAAAACCAGCCTCCCAAAAAAAAAAGCACACACATATCCAAGGGAGGCAGCTTCATCAGCAGAGGCAACATCCCATAAAGGTACACAGCACAGACTCGCCATACTTGTGAACGCATGCAGAGTCACATGTATAAACGTCTGCACACAAAGACACCGGCTGGTATACTGCATATTCAAATGATTTTAAAGCTATTAAGATCAGCTCCTCCTTTGCATTTGTGCCCATTACTCCCTAATCAGAGTAGGCTCAGCCTGCCAACATGCCCCCTGTATCACGTATGCACACTATTTGCACTTAGATGTGCATTTTGCACATCATGTATCTGCTAGAAATTCACATTCATCCATTGACCACCTTCTTTACATGTGTATATCTGTCTCATGGTTATGAATGCTGTAGGATATTGATTATTTTATAAAGCATCGATACATATGCCAACCACTTTGCATAGTGCGTACTGCTGCTAGTGCGCACTCAGTGACGATTAAAGACCATTGAAAAGACCAACTGAAAAACAATTTCACTATAACCATTAATAAAAGTATACTTGGAATGCTTGTTTGGAGTGGTTTGATTGGAACAGTCAACAACATTGCTCTTATGAGTGTATACTGGATTTTAGCTACAAGTTAGATTTACTGGGCTTAGATGAAGGCTGATGGTTTGTGCTTTTGTCTGTCTTGTCTGCTACTTACGACTGTTGGTTTGAATGGCACAGCTGTGCGCTAGCAGGCTAGCCTCTTAAAGCTCCGTCTGATTACTACCTGCTCCCTTTGATTAATGTTCATTATGTCTGTGTGTGTGTGTGTGTCTGTGTGTGTGTGCATGTATACATGTGTGCACGTGCTCTCAGAGCCAGACCCCCCCACACGCTATAAATCAATCAACACCATTGAAGGGCTAATATCACCCCCTTTTGTGAGCCATTTTTCTCATTCAAGTCTCATCTTGCTGAAGTCAATCTGACTTTTACTGATGAGGATTTTGACTTGTCTGTTTTGATTTTTCTTTTACTTTTTTTTTTAACATATTTAAATGATTTTTCCATTCATGTTGTCATCTATTACGGGAAAGATGAACAGAATGAAAAGAAATGATGAAAAAATGATTCAGTGAGATAATGGCGTTGATTTCTTTCTGCCGGTTGATATCGTAGGTCTGGATAGAGATTCAGTGTCTGAATTGGATTAATTAGATTCAAGGCAGAGTATCACCTCCAATTACGGAGTTTTAGTTGATATTTTGGTCAGAGTTAAGTAGATAATTATGGATATTTTCTTAGATTTATGCTTATTTTTGTCTCCAGTTAGATTTCCTCACTTTTTTTTGAACTTGAAATACTGCACATAGATTTACAAAAAGAAAAACGTAAGCCCTCCTAAAATCTTTGAAATCTGTGTTTTCTAAATATAAACGGTAAGGCCAACTGATGACATTAAAGAAAAAGCCATTCAAAAAAATCATGAGTGTCCAGTCTGAGCATGTTTAAAACTGAAGTTAATTAAGTTAGAATCTGCCAAGCAGCCCTGTGAGTGTGCATGTCAGCTCTTTTTGATCATTTATAGCCTCTCCCTGTCATTCTTTCTATGTAGATTAAACCAATAGGAGACAATGTGTTCATTTATTCTCTCCCAACTGTCCAGACTCATTCTCTATCTCTTTGACACACACACATACATTAATACGGAAGCCTGCATATCATGCTATAGTAGTCACATTGTCCATACATTGGCCAGTAAGCATGCATACATCAGTGCAGGTTTGTGTCAGTTTCATTGCGCCTGTGGCCACCGAACAGCCATAATACATTAATCTCTTCTCAACCTAGAAAGAGTGGGATATCTCAGCAGATTGCGTAATTGTGAGAGTAGGTTTTTCTTTGTATGATTTAATAGGAATCCCTTTGCCATCCTCTGATGACCTTCTTTTTGGGGTACCAGTGTCCAATCTGCACGTTGGTTGATATGTGCGTATTGTACATGTATTTCTCATTATCAGTCACATTCTTTGTCTCTAGTATAGCAATCACATCATGCTATACTTACACATTGTCTGTACATCAGCTAATAAGGATGCATACATCTAGGTGGTGCGTCAACTCTTTCTGACCCTCAGGCCAAAAAACAGCCATACTACATTAATCTCTGCTTTTATTCTCTGTCCACTTAGTCTGTATCACTCACATAAATACTTTGGTGACATGCTGTATTTATGCTGCAACCTGCACAATGCATGTTGCTGTGAGTGTGACTGCATGGCTCATAACCTTGACATGAAAGTGCTTAAGATTGCCATTACATTCAATTGCCACCTGTATATTTACTAAAAACATGCTTTTAGGTTGTATTTACATTAACAAGATGAATTCAGTGCATATAACACTGACATTGAAGTACTCTGTGTCTGCAGTAGAATGGAGGTTTTCTTAGGAAAGGAACATCAGGATTCAGTGTGTTATGTTTGTTCTCAAGGCAGGATTAATAAACCAACATGTAATTTAACATATGGGTCAACACCTCCAGCTAGCTTAGGGTTCATAAAAATGCATTTGTTTGGAAATGTATGATGCATTATGTTACATGTTGATTGATAACATCAGAATGCAAGGTTATTTTGGGGATGGTTGTATTTTCAAAGCAGGTTGGGACAGACCCTTTGAATATGGTGTTGTTTTTAATTGATAAAATTAGAGAGTAGGAGCATCATGTCTAAGGCATGTAGTAAGCTAAATATGTGAAATAATACCTCAACTCAACATTGTTTGTGTAGCACTTCACACACAACACAGTTGATCCTAAGTGCTTTATATCACTGAATGTAATGAAGATATCATGCGGTTAACCCAGAGGGCTCATGGGAAGGGATTGCGATATGATGATATGAATATGAAGCAGTGGCCCAACCTGTCCATTTGGTATATGGTACTGACTCCTGACACCTGTACAATCTGTAGCTGTTGCTGCCTTTTCTTGCTGAACTTGGCAGAACGGCCAAAATGCCTTTTGGGCAGCTAGCCTTTCAGCATACATTACTTTTGTCACCTCAAGCTTGCCGTCTCCCTATAGGGAACTATATTCTGTGGACTTAATGCTTCCCTGGCTGTGTGACCTTTTATATATACATATGATCTATGCTGTCAGCGCTTTCCAACCCAATGTTCTTTCCATGGTGTACTGTGTCTAAACCAGTAAGAGCCCAAGGCTCTGCAGAGTTAACTCTATGACTTTTCTCTCTGCCTACTTCTGCCTCACTCAACATTTCATTGTTGCCCTTTCCTTGAATCAAGATCGCACTCATCATACAATAATTCCTGTCAGTATTTCCTCATCTGGTCCCCTCTTTTTCTCCCATAAAGCTGGACCAACCGCAGAGGGACATGTCCCATGGTGGCTTGTCTGAATTTCTCTCATATTCCCAATAAGCAAATACACAATGTTCACTTCTTCATGTGCCTCTTTCTTTCACACATTTTTCCTGGCACAACACTAAAGTCTGAACCTGCTCTTGTTATACTAAATTGTTCCAGTGCCAGATGGCTAGGTAGTAATGGTGTACTAATGTTCACTGTCAAAACAAGCGTTTTAGTTACACCATTGTTCAAATTAAAATGAAAATGTCTCATTTAGTGTTAAAAGAAACGTTCAATCATCTGTGGTCACTGTCTAATAAAGCAAAAATACAAAAAAGTAAAAAGATTATAATGAGACTGCAAGAAGAAATCAAATGCATAAAGAAAATTAAATCTCCCCTCTTATTTTTCTTCTTTTCTATATGTCCTTGGTTCATCTGTTGTTTTCTTGTCCTTGGGTTCCTCAGTGAGTCTGAGCGAGGGAAAAAAAACAGCAGAGTACTTGACAGTCCATCATTGCACCACTTCAGAATGTACCATCAGTAGGACGGATGAAGAGGACACATGCATACTGAATACTGCATCATGCACACACACACACACACATACACACACACACACACACAGAGTCATTATCCCATGAAGAGAATCAAAATGTTGAGTGTCCACTAGCAAACACTCTATAGAACACTTCAACCCTCTGTCAGTGTTCTGTACACACATGAGAGAGAAAGGGGATGAGGACATTGTGATTGTACACAAAACCTAGTATATAGTACACAATGATCATTACTGAGGGCTTCCTTGACATTGGTTGATATGGACTGAACTTATCACTCTTATGCAGCTGAGAAGAATGCTACTACACAGTAATGTGAAAGACAAAATGTAACAAAACAAATGCAAACCTGTTTAGAAAACCATTTGCTGTATTTTTTGACAAATATTTGTTCAGTTTACAGGTGAATAACAGCTTTATTGAGCACCATAGACCCTGTCTAGACTTTTAAAATATTTTACATGATAGACATGTACACTTGACAGTTTTATTAGGTACACCTTGCTAAAACTAATGCAGTCAACCCTGCACACATATTGGGTGAACGACGACAAAGTATAATACAATACAAATCAACAGTTAATTGGTTAACCGTTTAATTAGTTTACTATTTAAAGAAAAACTGAACATTATATACTTCATGAATATTTAGTGCAGAACTGTTGTATTTATGTTGAACATCCTCCAAAACACCCCTCACTAAACACTGTTGTTACTGGTATTTCTTTTTCTCTACCTGTACAGTTATACCCACTTAATTACATTTGTTTGAAAATCTACCACATTGTCTACACATGGAAAGACATCTGTAGTCAGTGACACTGACAGACTGTGACATTTTTTTTTTTGTTCTCCTTTTGGCAGCACACATAATTTTCTGGGCCTTATCGGTTTTCCAACCAAATTTCCAATCACTTTTATCGCCTTTTTTTATTTGGATTTGCACAATTGCTAAAAGTCATGAAAAAGGAAGGAAGGAGACAGCGATAGACCATGCATCAAAGGTCATGAGCCAGCTTTTAACCCAATCAGGCATTAGGAGTACATGATCCTCGCCTTATCCCACAGAGCCACCAGGATGGCCTTGTAGCTCATGTTTTTTTCTCCCTTATCAAAACACATACATACATTTCTCTCATTCTAATAGGACGACTGGAGGGCTAGCCTTGAACAGCAATCAGACGTGTTCACTAGATAGGCCTTCCTATGCATGTATGATTTGTTGTGTCTTCAGGTGTGGCCTCCAGTGATAATCATAATCATACTCCTATTGCCAAGGCATTAGTTTCAGCTGCAATTATAGATTAATGTGGATGTATAGATGTGCACATTACATTTGTGCTTTCTTATTTTCCCTTCCTCTCTCTCTCTCTCTTACACACTCGCACGCACATGAATTACACACACCAAGGCCTCCAGGCCCACAGGGACATAACGGACAATCAGCCTGACAATCACAGCTGAGCTCTGATTGATGCTGCGGTTGCATACACACACATTCTCAGACACTTAGATGCAGTAAAGCCAAGGGCTTGGTCCCCCACACCCCCTTCAGACACACACACACACACACACACAACCACACACACACTTTCAAAAAAAAAAAGCTCCTCATTGAATGAATAAATAGAGGAGTATGGAATGTTTTTTACAATTTCCAATCACTGTGTCTGTGTGAGATATGATATCAATTGTAACCAGCAGAGGAGGGAAATACATGGTTACCTTCATAGTACAAAACATGATATGAGAAGAAGAACTGGTTTAGGCCAAAGACCATTAGTTACATGGTCCATCAGGAGGTGAGATCTGCAATATCTCCTTTAATCAGAAGAGACATAAATACATATAGCATTTTCATTGTTTGTTTTTGGTTTTAATTTTTGACCAGGCATGTTCTATGGGATGGTATTGTATCTGGAGTCAATGTATCAATGGTAAAAAAAGACTTTGGCAAGGTAAAATCTCTACTAAGTCGGTATTTACAAAGTCTGTAATTAGTTTTGATGAAAGGGAACTTAAAATATTAAAGGAAGAGTTAAAACTCAGAACATGTAGAAGCCACTGTGACAGATCCCACCCCTATTCAGCACAGGTCCACCTACAGACCTGATACCGTTGACACTCCTCGACGATATTCTGTCCAAATACATTATCTACAATACGACACTTTCTAATCTTCGCTTTAAGGCATAATTTTTCACACGTGTAAGTTTTTTGGTGTTGTGTGATTGTTTATTTGTTTCTGTGTGTGATATCATGCATTTTAGTAACTGATGTTTCTGAGGTGTTCATGCTGTGTTTTCTGCCATGTCTCTATTTTGATGTGATTCATTCCAGCATGTGAGACACCAAACAGCCTACGGGCTACTGTGACAGGCCTGTGTGTATGTGTGTGCGTATGTGTATGTGTGTGTGTGTAAGACATCTATCTGTCTCCTCTGACAAACTAGATCTGTCACACTGGTGGCAGACTCGACTGTCTTTTCTGTTGGTTAGATGAAATTGATGAGGCAATCAAGTGTGGTTGTGTGTATTGATGTGTTTTTTTGTGTTACCGTGCCAGCGTACAGTATGTTTTGTGTAGTAGTTATGTATTCTCAAGGAGAAGCAGAGCACATTGCCGCAAAACATGATGATCTTTAGGCCTGTGTTACAAAAATGGAAATAGATAAATCAGCTTTATGTAACAACTCATCATTCATTCGCCCTGTGCTACTGCATAGTTTCTCTTTCACGCTAGTAGTCTTGCCTCTGTCCCTCTTTGTATTCCTTTTGTTTTCTAAACAAATTGTTTTCTGTGCTGCTGTGATCTATCGTATATCTATAGCCTTATACATCTATCCATCTATACACAGTCTAGTACATGTACCGATGCTCAGCTTTAGGTTAGGGGTCTTTACATATTGATTGAATAGTGTTGGAATTGCATCCATGATTTAACACATAAAAGTTACAGCAGTAAATGTTATTTGGGATTTCCAATGTTTTAGAGATAGCCAGTTGGTGTATGTACTCTGGGTTGAAAATAGTACTCTCTTAATTTGATCACTACTAGGTCTGTGGATTATAGTGAGGAAATTTAATTATGATATGTCTAAAGACCTTAATAGAGTTATTTTAAATAAATGTAAGACCTTTTAAGAGCTGCAAATCAAATGCAGTCAAATCTTCTGTGTTAGGCTGAGGTAGAGGAGTTATTGTCCATTTTGGAGGAAGGTTTGTCAACATATTTAGGAGGATCATGAGATCATGTTTTAGAATCGGTTGTAAGATCTGGCACTGAAGACCAAACTTGCATCAACATTGTGAGAAAAGCTTGTGCAAACAAAAGTTGAGACCTCTCTAGTTGCCTATTGCTGCATCAGTGTTATATTAATGTTTGCATGTTTAATATTTTGTTCTTCCAATTTCGAATAAACTTCTTGGAAGTCCTTGTTGGACTCGGTACATTTTGTGACCTCATGCATTCATGAGAATTAAGCACACTGCTTTGTACATTTTTTTTTGTTCTCAGAAAGCCTGTATTGTCTGTTGTAACAGAGTATGTGTAAAGGTAACACTGAAAGGTGTTGTTTGCGGTCTATGTTTCATATATCACAAGTGAAGTGGATAGGTTCATACATTTTTCCTGTTACTTCTTATACTCGTTTGCACACTTGCTATCACTGCTTGCTAACCTTAATCTTTTTTCTGTCCTTTTTGTTTCATTCCTCTTGTTTAATTTATTACTTGTGCATTCTTAGAATCAGTAGCACACCCTTATTTAAATATACAATATGTAATTTTCTGCTGCTAGGGGTCTCCCAATCGAAACAATAACCAAAGACAGAAGAAAACAAATGGACCCAGTGAAACACAGAATAAAGCAATTTCATGTTAAAAATCAGTGTTTATCTGATGCTGTTCAGTGGATGGGGACGTCAGGTGTTTCGATTTAACGAGTGACCATGTCAAAGGTCACATATTATATTCCTTTTCAACAAGTTAATACAGGTCTCTGAGGTCCCCAAAACACATCTTTGAAGTTATCTGCTGAAAATACCGCTGAGTATGGATGTCAGTTTCGTCAGTTTTAATTTTGCTTTCAATGGACCGGCACCCATTAACTGGTAACTAACCGGCTCATTTTTAAGAAAAGTTGTGATGTAGCTTTTCAGTATGACGCGGACACATCCGGCCGAAAGTCTCCAGTCAACACGGTCACTTGTTAAACTGAAACACCCGAGGCTGCTGCAAGCCGAGCAGCTGCTAACGTTTGCTCAGCTTGTTTCTCTGATAACTTAAGATTCAGAAATCTGATGACTAAATTCCTTCATCTGGTTAAAAACAATCAAGCTCTAAAAAGTATATCGTAAAAATGTGGCTTAAAACGGGATAAAAAGTCAATTTATGACAGAACTTCTGGCAGACAACCACAACCCGTCGGCGTAGAGATGGTGTAGAGTGGATATGACGCCACTGACCAAATGAAACAGACCTTGATTAAAATTACGCAAATTTGGCATAATGTAAGTACACAACTAAAAAAATAAAAACAAAATATATCACATAGGTCTAATTGTTTTTAGACACTTTAATGCAGAAAAGTTACATATTGGTTAAGTGTAACCATATATGTATTTTTATTTTGATGTTCTGTGTGTGTGTGTGTGTGTGTGCGTGCCTGCCTGCATGCATGCGTGTGTGTGAGAGCTAGTCTGGTGAGCTTTGGAGAGGCTACATAGGACCTGGAGGAAGGTTGTAGATTTGATGCAGGTGCACTGCGTTCTGTTCTGGCATAAACCTCTCACACTTCACCAGAGAGAGGGGGCAGGGGTGGATACAAGAGCCAAGAGAGCATTAGGAGTTTGGTGTATCGCCTCCAGATACACATACTGCTTGTGAAGCTTCAGCCAACTGTGTATTTGAGAAGGTACATCAGGGTAATTGTTATTAAACTAGCTTACAGAGAAGCTCGGTATAGCTGTGTGTCTGTGTCTTTCTCTGTAGGTGTAGAGCTTCATCTCTGTTTTCATATTGCTCTGTGTGTGTGAGAGGGCGAGAGAGAGAAAGAGAGAGAGAGAGAGAACCCAAGAGGAAGGAAGGATATTATGCAAGGCAGCCAAAACCATAACTTTATTAGCATAATAAAGGACACCCGTGCACATAGACCTTATGAAAATGACCAAATCTCTCTCTCTCTCTCTCTCTCTCACACACACACACACACACACACACACACACACACACACACACACACATATCCCCCTAGAAACAAGGCTGAATTGAAGCCAGATATTCTACCTCATTCATCTTCTTCTGTCACTCCATCATTATGAGTCTCCTCTCTGTCCTTCATTCCTCTATTCTAAATCTCCCACACACTGTTAATTTCATGGTGTCTCAGTTGTCTGAAAGAGTGAGAATTCAGCTATGTCCCACTGCTCCTCTCTGTGATCCTAGCTTCTTGTAACTGCCAAGGATTTAATATTTTACACTGATTATAACTGGATCATTGATGTATTGCTATTCACTGAGTGGTTTGAGGGTTCATGGAGTAGAAAACTAGTCAAAAATTGTTTTCCCTCAAATTTTTTACAGCATGGCAGTTTCTCTGTAAGATCAAGGTTCTTATTTACTCAGAAATCATAGAGGAATGAGGTATAAAAATTGTGCTTTCAAGGTTCTGATCAATATAAGTTAAAGTACTGTAAAACTTGTGTGAGGACACAAAGAATTGTTGATTTCTCTTTTCCAATTGTGTAACATAATCTTTTTGGTTGCTGATACTGTAAATTCTTCAGGTCCCAAGCATTAGTTGAAGTATGACAAAACAACACCTTGGACATTTCTGTGTTTCTAATGTCCGTATTCACCAAAACAGTAAAACCTTGAAAACTTGCGATGCTAATGTAAATTGTGCTATTAAAGGACCCTAGAAAGTTCAAGGCATTTTCTTTTCTGCTAAGTGAGTTATACAGAGTGGAAGTTCCTTGAAACTACTGTAAGTACTTTATATTGTACTGTGTTAGAGACTGTATCTTCACATGTTTCCGTTTTTGCCGGTACAGAGTAGCTACATGTGTACCTGAGCATTCACTCTTTTACATTTGTTTCAGGTAGGTGGAGGAATTCTAGCTTGATTAGCCATAAACAAACACACTGTTTTAATAATTTCTCTCTCTTTGCTTCTCTCAAACACACAAATCGAGGCGCACACCCACTACACTTATCTCAGGTATTTACATAAAGATGCCATGTGTCTTTCAAAGGCTCCATACACCACTTGTCTAACTGGAAGGAGTGTTTGTTTATAGTTCTGGTCAAAGTTGAAGGACGCGCAAACTTCCCTTTTTTTTCCCCCACCGTTTACCACTGAAATTTCTAACTCCTTGTTTGACTCGATGTGTGGTTCGTTCTACAAAGCTTAAAGCCATTAATTGCACCATTGCCTCTGCTTTGTACTCTTTAATTTACCCATGTGTAATCAACATTTTGAGTACTTAAGATTAAGCTGACCTCATGAATTGTTCTTAATCATAGCAGTTTTTATGTTATCAAAATTTCAAGTGGTCACCAATAATTCAAACATCACTATAATTTGACATCATAAGTTGTCGGAGCCAGCCATATCAGATTGTAAACTCAGCAGCTGTGGTTAACTAACTTTCCTTTCTTTAGCGCAAACAGATAAATAGTGAGTCAGTCTCCTGGCTGCAAAAGTGCCTTTTTCATCTCACATTTTAGAATGTAAACCTGATACGATTGCACTTTGCACTGAAAGCATTGGGCAGTTAGATATTTGAACGTATTGTTAAAGACAGGTGGGTATAGTGCATGAACAGACAGATAAGGAGTCAGTTTATCAACTGAGAAAAGTACCTCCAGCTGATATACCTCTAGAAAAAGAGGAAACTAGATGTGATTTTTGAGCCACGGTTCGGTTTGGTCTTTTTTCTTCTTTTTTTTGGTGACGGTGGTGGGGTGGGGGGGTTAATAAGAAACAACAGGGAAAAAAGACCAGTCTACATATTAACTAAGTAAACAAAATTACCATATTTCCTCAAATAGTGGTAATTTATTATACCACTATGGTAATAGTATTTACCTCAACTGCAGAGGGTACCAGGCCTTTATTGGAAGCAGACTTATATTAGAGAGAGGCCTTTATTTCTAATTCCCTCCGTTTGATAAGTGTATTTGCTCATATTTTAGTACGAATCCTCCTTGTTTTCTGATCTGCTTCCATTTGCTCTGTAAATTTTTTGTTAATGCATTAGCGGTAATTATGGTAATCAGTACCAGAGACTTTGCCAGCCGAGCCGACTAACTTCCGGTTAGCCCTCTGCTAACTAGAAATAAAATAATTTAATTGTTCAGCTCCTCTAGGCTTTCCAAATGTTATTGCACCAAATGGATGAAATTCTGTTAGTGAAACAAGTCATATCACGGGGGTTGTGTGAGTTGTTATGTTTTTGGTGTTGGTTTCAGAACCGTTACACACCTAATTGAGAGACAATACTGACATTTAAAGAATACATGACAGTGTTTCCCTTCTTTTTCATTTTTTTTTTTTTTTATTTTTTTTTTTTTTAAGCGTCCTTACTTCCATCTATCCCTCCTTCTGTCATCATATATGTCTACTTCTCTGTCTTCTCTCTCATCACTTTGTGGAAAGTTTTCATGTTTAGGCCTGTTTCCAACCAGTTCATTTGTATAACTTTGATATGTGTTGATTTTACATTTGTTTTCACAGGCATTTAACCAAAGCCACCCTTAATCCCCTCAGTCTTTGTGGCAAACACCAAAAAGTTAGTCTCTCCTACTTTGGTTTTGACTTTGAGGGTATAACAAAATACCCAAACCAACAGGGGTGTTTTTTTTCCTCTTTCAAGCAGCTCATTCAAAGAGAACCTCCAAAACATCAGAGCATCTCTCTTTAGCCCTGTTAAATCACTCCCCGCAATGATTGTTTAGCAGGCAACAAAACAAAAATCTCTTTCTACATGGGGCCACAGAAAGCTCTGCGTGTTTGTGTGTAACAGCTGATTTGTATGTGTTGTATGTGTGTGTGCTGGTGATTTGTATGTATGTGATAATTTGGCAAGGTTTGTGAGCAAGACGGCATATCAAATTCCACCATCCTGTGTTTGTATGTGCATAAGCATGTTTGTGTAATACAGTAGAGTGTGAGAGTGTGTGTGTACAGGGAAGATAGGGGTGGATTATGAGTTCAACAGATGAATGAAGAAATAAAATTGAGTGGGTCAGTAAGAGAGAGAGAGTAATGCTTTGGTGTTGCATAAGCCTGTAAGCCACTGCTTAACAGTGGGGGGTTCGGTTTACTTACAACTTTGTATTGGTCAAACACTGTGGTAAATTTTACGAATGATGAAAAAGGAGAAAACTGGTTGGGGGCAAAAAAAAAAGTTTTTCAGAAACATACCACACCATCCAATAGAATGCAATCTAAACACACACACACAAACTTTGTTGTTGATTGGCAAAATAGTCGCAGTGTAGCGGCATCCAACACTGTTCGCAAAACAGAAAGTCAGTTTTGACCTCCAAAGTCATGGCTGGGACTCGTCATGTAAGGACTGAATTTAAAAATTTAAAAGTTAAATGAATTCAAACTGGTTGAAGCAAATTGTTTTTTGAGGGAAAAAAAATCATGAAGTGTGTGGTGATTTATAGCAAGATCTGAGAATACCAATAACCAAAGAGAGTCAAGTACAATTCAGATCACACAGAAGTTGACAAGAGAATTTGGCTCGCTGCTTTGATGGTTGTCACACTGTACATCCATGTGTGTGACATCATTGACTTAGAGTCATATAGATCCATGCAAAAATGAATGTCTTTATAATATATTACTGTAAGTTGTATTTCTTGTGTGGAAAATTCCATCCTTACCTGATAATGTATCGTGAATTTAAAGAGATTGAGCATGTGATGGGATGAATTTTCAGAATAGGTTTAAATAATTAAGATTATCCAGTGTATCCTCACTGTAAACACATGCTGTTTGCTTGGCACTAAGCGGGTTTAAATTCGGCTGCCCTTGTATTAAGACCTCAGTTGTGCTGAAAAACATGCAAAGTCAATATGACTTTTCTCTAAATTATATACTACTATTCCTGTCTTGCTTGTTCAGTATTGTCACATTTTTTTTCGCTTTAATGGTCGTATGTTTTGTTTTTATTTGTTGTTTGTGTTCTTTGACACTGACTGTTAGCCCCAATGCAACAGTCTGGCTGCTTTTCACTCTGGTTAGAAACATAATCCACTTGCATGGTAAAAAAAAGGCCACAGATGCAGCAAGAGATTTTAGATGATGTTTGAGTGAATTGCTCCTTTATTTATGATGCAGATGGAAAACATTGATTACAATTCAAAGCCAAGCTTCTCTCATTATCCTTGTTATGATGTGGATTAATTATCAATTAAACTCATGATCCCACAAATCTGTTGTGGATCTGCTGTTTATCATGGGATGCTATTCTCTGGATGGTGATGTAAATGCATAACTCACTGTGCACGCCTTATTTGGTATTCTGTTTTTCAACAGATGGGAGTAAATACAAATCTAAATGCAGACTCTCAAATACACAAATATGCAAGGAAAGACAAGCAGCCAAGCAGGCAAATACCAACACATATACTGCGTACAAATACACATACAGACAGAGGTGTATGCAGCTCAACTCAACTCAACTTTTTATTTACTGAAATCACTACATTTTCCAATGTTCCCCTTGTCTATGCTGGGGTGTGTTCATGCATGATCATCCCCTTATTCACAGTTCAATCAACATATTATGATATACCTTAATCCCAGATTATTGTTCTCCCTAGGTATTATTAAGGCAGGCAGATCCATACAAATTCATAACATACACTTCTAGTTCATTCTAGTTTATCTCCTCCGGTCTATAGTGTAATGCTGTGCCTACACAGAAAGCATTTAAGATGCATTTTTCAGTCGTATACACAAGAACTGAAGCAAATTTTTACTCTGCTAACATGCTGCTTGCACTATGTCTCCTGCGTTGACATGGCATAAGACTGAAAACTAAATGAAACCCTCAAGAGGCTTTGGTGTGGTGGACTTTTCTCTTGCACAGAGTGAAATAAGTCAGGCTGGCAACCCTTCCAATTTAGGAAAGAACTGCTCTGCCTCTCTGGTGTAGGACTAAATTTGAGGATGTGTGAACAGATGTTTTATTTTTTCTTCTTCAATGATGCATTCAGTGATGCATCTGTCACTGGGAAACTAGTTTATATACAACTATAATAATACATAATACATAGGTTTAAAATATGGCCATTCACCCAGACATGGTGATGGTTAACAAAATGATGAAATGTTAACATACAAGCAAATTTTATTTTAAGTGTTAAGACAAAGGTCTCACATTTTTTCCATAAATTTATATACAACACTGAAAATAAAGTCTCTGTTTCATGTTCTTAAGATTTAAAGGCTCACATAGCAAATACATCTGTCTTCAATCCAAAGGAGCAAAGAAAAGGCCCAAATCTAAACGTTCGCCATCCAGTAATAATGTTCAAAGGATATTTTTTCCACCGTTTTTTTTTTTTTTTTCAGAAAATTGCTCTGTTTGCAGGAAACAGTGATTTATTTGGTCTCTTTTTAAGTCTGTCAGCATGCCTGTGCAGGTGCTGTCTGTGTTGGAACGCACACACAGAAAAATCAGTAAAAAAAGAGAGGAGAGAAGGATGCGAGGGAGAGTGGTATGAACAACAAAGAGAATGCCCAGAGATAGAGAGGGATGGAAGCAAAAAAGGATAAGGTGGGGAAGGAGGGAAGAAGCGAGCACAGAAGATGGGCGTCTGCAAAAATGAACACCTTGAGCAATGTGTCAGAGCCATGACTTCTAAGGCTGTGACATATTGCTAAGGAAATGATCAGTCAGCACTGTTTTACAGTACAGGGCTCATCACTAACAGCGTTAAAATGCAAATACTGACCAGACACTCTGTTCCCAACATTTTCAACTACAGTCTATGTTGCTGAGATTTAGAACTCAAGTGATTTATGCACTGCTGTACTGTCAAAATTGCTGGTGTTGGGGAAAGTCCCCTCATATTTCGAATGCAGACAGTACAAACCCTCAAGCAACAGGACCAGCTCTTTCTTCAACCCCCCAGGAATGCTGGCCAATAACATAACAGTGAAATTTATAAACTCACTCAACAAGACCATCTACACAACATTCTGCAAACAGAAAGGATCAGATAATCCCTCATCTCCCGCATGGCCACTAAAAGACCAATGGTTTCCCTATCAGTGGACAGCTGTGGACTTGCACAGAGACCTAGGACATGCATGTGGTTCCATATGTACTCTTGGGGTTCCCACAGACACAGACGTGTTCCACATGTGTGCACTAGTAAACAGGGTTGCAGCATGCTAACTTTCCAGAGTTGTAAAATCCAGTCTGTGCATATTGCAAACCGCTGTGCAGTGATTTTCTGATAAGCCTTTGAACACAATAATCTGTTACTCCTACCGGACTTGCTGGATCGTATTTCATTGTCTCACCGGCACTTTAAACAACACACCCACACCAGCACAGCCCCATGTATCGTTTTACACAGGGCTGTTTTCAGTCTAAATGCAGCTGAGGAGTTCCTGTATGTTGCAGAACAAGAAAAAGTAAAAAAAAAGAAGTGACAGCTTAGTGAGAATAGGAATACAGTGCATACATACAGTAGATGAAACAGGCATCCCTGTTTGCTTTTCTAGCACATGTGCAGTTGGCGCACTTGCAATGCGTACAGTCGGCACAGTCTCAAATATTGGTCTGCATGGACATGAGCGGATGACTAAATTTACGTCACACAGACCAACGCAGGCCCTCGCGGCCAAGTGGACGCAGAAAACATGAATTGGCCTTAAACCAGACCACTGACCCTGCCACCTTTGACCCTTCAAGCTGCTCAAGAGCCAGCAACTCGGAAAGGCCAAATCACACCCCAGTGTGAGCTGATAGCACAATTTAAAACATCCCCCCACCATTCCCTATCATAACTCACCTCTAGGAATCAGTCACCCATCGAGACTAGCTGGGGCCAGCTTTAATCTTACTGTGAACTCTCATTTTTGGGACTCAAATAAACTATCAAAGAACTGAAGAAAATCCCCTGGTAAACCAGCATAAGAGCACCAGGAAACTTGCAAGTCATCACCACCACCAACAAGGAGAACCAAGACTTGTTGCACAACATGTCATGCCCCAGTGACATACAGACACTCACAGACATTTACCAGAACACACACACACACACACGTTAGTATGTATGTGTATATAACAATATGTGTCTGCTTTAGTTATACTTTTGTTTCACTGCCTTTAAGCCAGGAAGTGTACCACTAACACAATTCCATCATCTTTGATAACACTATCATAATGTTTAGAACCATTCTGCTTGTTTCACTCTAAAAATGCTGAAGATATAATCCAAAAGGCAACATTATAAATCATGCAGTTCTTATAAGACTAACAATTTTGATATAAAAGTAACAGCATTCAAGAGTTGAACCCGCCTGTTCATGGACAGCAAGGGACTTACTCTGCCCCCCCCTGCCCAGAACTCAGCAGTTCCTGTGATTGGCCAGAATGCATCTTCTGGGTGCATCTCTTATCTGAGATGCGTGGATCCAACCATGAACCACAATTAAATATTTGTCAAAAATTGATTAAGATACCCGTCCATTGGGACCAAGTGAGAAAAGTCCAAGTCTGTCTAAGTCTATCCTAAAGTGATTTTATTCATGGCTGCAGTACTTTTAATAAAGTTGTCCTTCTCTTTGCTTCTTTCTGCTCCTTTGAGTCAACAACATTCTTCAACAAAAATGTGCTTTCTGTCATTATGTCCCATACTAATTTGATTGGGAGGCCTTGTTGTAGTATTTGATTTTCTGATGTCCTGAATAGACTGTTTGCTGAAGCATTTGAATTGTATCCTCAACAGCCTTGTATTTTTTTTTCCTTTTTATTCAGTTTTTATTTTTTGTAAAGGCCTGACTTGAATAGTGCTCACTATCCTCTCAGCCAAAGTGCCGAAACATAAGTGGCTTGGGAACCTTGAGATTGTAATTAAATGGCGAACTGCACTAACAGGAAACATGAAAAAAAAAAAAAAACATGAAAGAGCAAAAGTTTGATTGAACTGAGATCTTGATGAACAGAAGCAATACTGTATGACCAAGGCAGCTTGTCTGGGTTTGAATTAAAATAAACAGCCCTTAAACACAGCCTGTAGAACAAAAGGGGTAAACCCATAGCCAGTGCTTGGATATGTAATATTTACTGTACATTAACTAAGATAATAATTTCTCAAGTGGTTTTGTATGGTGAATCACATCAGTAAATGTGTGTCAGCAGATGCGGTTAGTGTATCTGTTACAATATGCAACAAAACCAGACACCAAAATAGTGTAGTTCTATCAGCTGTAAATACAGTAAAGTAAATAACCCTCTTTTCTGACAATTTTCTTGCAGAGTAATAGAAGAAAGGGGACAGATAAATTTGACCCTTTTAATATTTGGTTTTAAGAGGGGTTCCTCTAATTTGGAAAATACATTTACAAAATTTGCAACGTGAATCCTTTTTTGCTGTCAAGAATATCTTAAGGAAAAAAAAAAGGTGAAATCTCACAAATTACACAAAACTGCAAATTACTATCCACTCTGTCAGTTGGTTTTAAGTTAATCTGTACCCTTCCTGTCACAAAAGCACATCTATTGCGAGAAAAGGAAATCGACTTTTGATGGATGTAATCAGAATGAACCAGAAAGAGATGCGGAGACAGAAAGTAGAGAGGAGATAGAGGAGGACAGTCATAGATGATTTCCAGGCATATTAATCCTGTTGTTTTGCTTAGGTTACGGCCAGCATACGGCTGCAGTCATGCACATACTCACAGGTGGCCAAATATAGACGTGACAACATGTTTACACAAATGCTGCATGAAAGTTTGTTGTTTGAATTGTTAACGAACAAGTGGCTTATATAAAATACAGCTTCATATTGTTTCTCTCTCTCTTTCTCTCACTCCGGATAGGTTGGGGAGAGGCAACATGTGTTGGTGACTGAGGAGTCATTTGATGCCCAATACTACGTGGCTCATAACAAGTTCTATGAACAGGTAAGATGTTTGTGAAAATACTTAGAAGAGTGTCTATTTGCCTCAGTACATTCACAGATCACCAGAATTATTCACCACAGCAATTCAAAATCTACTAATAATATATTCAATATATTTAAACTATCTTAATAAAAACACTTCAGTACAGAACAGTGCAGCATTACAGGTAATGGTAATGTTCCATTGATATTTACTTAGCAAGGTTTGTTGAACTTGCATTGGATGAATCCTAAAATGGTTCAGTTGGCCCACACACTCTATCCACCGTCGTAAATATTCAGTGAAAAAGCAGTAAATTAATCTGCATTTGATGAATATTTTTTCATATGTGAATCTAATATAACTCTTCCTCATTTTCCCACTTAGTAAATCAGATCAGAAGCTTTGCTCCGCATGTCACAAGAGTACTCACAGCAGGTGTCAGAAGATTAAGCTTGTATTGAATAAAGTAGGTTAGCTGCAATATCACACATACTCACAAATACACACACACACACACACACCCTGCGGTGGTCATGAGAGCATTTGGCGGCTGATAGCGGCAGTACTTTTTGCTTCTTTTTTTTTTTTTTTTTTTTTTTTTTTTTTTTTTTACTGTACTAACATTAAGGTCAGCCCTAAAGACATGAACATTCCATCCAATTCACACACACACAGCTGTTCACATCGCATGTCTTCAAAGACCTTCTCTCAACCTGTGAAAAATTCACTTTAAAACATCTTCAAATAAATCAATTTCCTCCTGCTTTAACCATCATCAGAAACATGTTTGAAGTTATGCTTTTTATTATCGGCGAGGGCAGGGGATGGTAATAATTTTTCCTCCCTTCCACTTTCCTCTCCTCCCCTCCTCTCCTCCTCCTTTGCACCTCCTTCTGCAGGCTATAAACTTAAGTTACAAGTGTCACTCGGTTCATGTGTGTGCAGTGCGAGTGCGTGTTCATTCATGTGTGTGCATTTGTGCATATGCAGGCATATATGCCATGTGTGTCAGTTGACTGTTCTCAAGAGGAAAGCACGTTGACATGTTTGATGTTTTCCCCCACCGCCTCTCCCACGCACCCCCCTATTTATTTATTTTTTTCTTTTTGGACATTAAATATTTGACATGTACTCCTAAATCACACTCTGACTTGAAAAAAAGAACATGAAAAAACTATGTACCAATATGTTCCTCAATCTGTCCCTCCAAGGGATATATGTCTACACCCACGGGACACACAGACACATACAGTACATACACATGTGGTTGCATACACTCTGTCTGACTCGCTGTGTAAGTTGAATTTTAAGAACCTGCTGTCATCCTTCTTTTAGCGCTATAATGTAATCACATGTGAAACTTTAAGCTTAAATGTAATCGTACATCGCTCTGGTTGAGGGATGTACAATTGATGAAAAGTGTGAGGGAAGGGCAACAAACGATAAACTGGAGATTAAAGCAAAACGTAGGACAGTTCAGTCGGGAGGAGCGGATGGTTTTGGGGGAGTTCAGTTGAGGGAGAAAAAATGGGAAAGTCAAGGGTCAGGCAAGAAGTGAAAAGAGTAGCAGGAGCGAAGAAAATGACAGAAGGAGGTTGAGAGGGGTTGTGTGTGTGTGTGTGTGTGTGTGTGAAGAGAAGTGGGGAATAAGGTAGAGAGAGGTGTAAGTGTGAACAAATGGCCTAGTTTCACTTTTACAACATCAGATGGATATCTATCCTGGCGGGTATAATAGGCACCCAACCCACCTGTGTGCGTGCATGCGTGTGCGTGCGTGTGTGTGTGTGTGTGCGTGTGTGAGTGTGTATCCGTAAGTGGGTGAGTGAGGAAGTTGGAGGGGGTGGTTTCCGATGAAATTGGACATGCTCTTTCATCATTTAATCACCCTGTAATGGGCCTCAAATGACCCTCACCTACACACACACACACACACACACACACACACACACACATATCCCTACCTCCCCCACCACCCTGCTGTTTTACCTCTCTGCTCCCAGCCCGGTTGCTGGTTACTCGCACACACACATACACGCTCGCTCGCAGTGGTCAGAGTGTCGAGCAGCAGGTGTGTTGATTAGGCAGGTGTGGCTCTGGCTGTGTGTCTGTCTGGTCCGCTCTCCATCTCCTATCATATTCCACCAGCTGGATAAAGACTGACAGATTAACACTGAGACAAGCTTACCCCCGCCAACACAGCAGTAACACTCCCTCCACTAGGTCAGTTCAGTTATTCTTTCCTGCCCAGTCAGAAGCGTAGCCCTGCAGAGTCGTGTAATGGTTAGACAGACCACCAGATGATCTGAGTCAGCACGCAGTCTCCCTGCTGAAGGGTACTTGTGCAAGACATTGAATCCTCAGCAAGTCGAGGGTTGCTGTTTTGCTGCTGATCCTGGCCTCTGATCCGACTGTGGAAAGAGACACGGAAAAAGACAATTTAGAGGAATCGATAAATTACATAATTATTATTAACGTATTAGACATTATCTTTACTCTTGTCTTATAATTTAACTTAAAGGGAAGGGTCAGTGTAGTGTCAGATAGTTCGCTGGGTTCATGTCAGAAAGAATAACTTCACTTTTCAAATAAAAGGGTGATCACTTATATACAGGGAGCCTTTTTCTTCCTCTTGGAAAATAGAATCAACCATGGAATATTTTTACAAAGAAAAAACCCACACTAGTTGTGATTATAATTTATACAAGCTCTTATGACTGCAGTTTTAAGCCCGTAAATTATCCTGATTGCTTAATTCCAGTCATACTGCAAATTTTTACCAAAGAGAGGTTGAATCTGAAAGCAAACCATACAGCATACATAATTGTCAATCTGTTAACTTTGTGGTTAGTTTGAAATGGGTTTTGAAAGGAGAAGCATTTGCATATGATCTTTATTTACAGGGGTAAGTCATTAAGAACAAATTCCATTTCACACTAAGCCATAATTATAACTCTTTGTTTTCTTTTCCTTCCTGCTGTGATCAGCCCAGATTTATAGTTGCCATGGTGAAATAATAAGACAAACCAGCAAATCCCACTGGTTTATCTCACAGCTGTTGCCGTAGTTTTTGACCTCGAGGGCTTCCATAAATGGAATCGAAAATGCTCAGCCTTGTGTTTTTTTTTAAGCAGGCAGGGACTAGCTAAATAACAATGTGGGGGAGCATTGGGGAAAACAATTTTCAGCAGTGGTTAATTGAAAATGTAATTGACAGATGTGGAGAAACATGTAGAAGGTTGGTTTTATAGTTCAGTGGATGGTTATAAAGGTCTGCCAGTCTGTCTTGGTACAGTCTCAGAGGTTGGCTGTTTCTTTCTTCCTACCTGGTCTCTGTAGTTAAATGTATAAATATGTATATTCAAAGCAATTGGTTGTTGGGTTGATCCCAACTGTTGTGAACCAAAATGCAGTCACTGAATATACATACTGTGTAGCTTTTGTCATGACCTCAAAAACTTTAGTATTTGTTTTAGTGTATTTCTACAATCACTGCTACAACAAATGTAACGCTATATGTTAAATAACGATTAAGCTCATTGTGTTTCTTTATCATGCCTTTTTTAAATTTGCACTGACATCAGTTATGACGTGTTGTTCCTTGTTTGCAGGTGCTTGTACCCAAGAGGTCAGAGTTCAAAGGGAAGATGATTGAAGTGGACATCTATGAGGCAGGAAAACACTTCCTGAAAGGCCAACCAGTGGAGGACAGTAAACCTTTCACTCCATCCATTGCTACACCACTTCAGAAAGGAGAGGTGTCTGGCCTGATGCAGGTAAACAGGCACACACTCATATACACACACACACACGCATACAGATATAGAATAGATATAGAATGGACACAGAATTACAGATGGTTTTCTCCCAATCATAGCTGCGGCGCTGAAGGTAATTAAGGTACTCAGGTTAAAAATACTTCCCATACAACATTTACAGCATGTTTTACACTAACTACATATGTTTTCTGTAATGGTGTGTATCTACCACTTTCAGAGGATCCAATACAAAGCTAGATACTGTACATGGTCTGATAGAAAGACAGTTTATACTTGAAAGTGTACACATTTTTAGTAATTTAGTTTAAAAAAAAACCTTAATTTTATTTCCAAGCACAGAATCAGAAAAGCCCAAGAAAATATATCTACTGTCAAACTAATAGTTAACATAGGCAGTGACACATTGGGTAACTTTTTTTGGCTAGTCCCCAAGAAGGATGCATTTTTCACTGAAATGATGCCCATTGGGTCTTGTTTACCTTAGTTTCTGGGTCAGTGCCACCCTGCTGCATCTGGTACTTTCAGACGTGCTATGTGAGCACATGACCTCAATGAAACAGCTAATGACTTCATTCTTCAAGCCGGAAGAGTTAGATGTTTCAGCTACCAGCGCAGGTGTTACCCACCTTGAGTTGGATGTTACTGTATGTAACTTTATGCTCAATGCTCAAGTCACCCACTTACATGAGTAATGGGGCAATTTTCAGGAGCAGAGAGACAGACAGATTACTTAGAAAGACAGCTATAGGTTGTATTGATTTTTGAAGAATATGTCAAGCTCTCATTGTGTGGTCTTACCTAATCAAAACTATAAAAAATGTGCTTACAACAGGCTATTCAAATGTTTTGCAGTCAGCAATGAAGAAGGTGTGTGTGTGTGTGTGTGTGTGTGTGTGTGTCCACATTCTTAATCCACGCATGCTTCTGAAGTTTGTGAAAAAGCACCAGAGTATCAGGCGTGAGATAAGTAATTAAAGATAAGCTGTAGCTGGCTAAACTGTCCTCTGTCTTCCTCCCTACCACATACACACACATGTCCACGCACACAAACACCATGTTAATGTATCTGTTTCACTGCATGTTATTTTTCACTCTGACTAGCTGTAGCTTATAGCTCAGGACATGGAGCCACAGAGCAGAATATGATACACTTTCTAATTTCACACTCCATCAGCCTTTACTGCGAGACAGAGACATGAAAGACAGAGAGAGAGAGAGAGAGAGAGAGAGAGAGAGAGAGAGAGGGACACACCGATGAAGAGGAAGGCGGAAGGCAAGCAGAGAGAGAGAGGGAAATGGATGGCAGAGAATGAGATAAAAAGGAAGAAAGAGAAAGATTTCACAGCAAGCCAAGCGACACGTCACTCAGCAATAAAAAGTTCAGCAGTGAGGACTAGACCGTCTTGCGCACAGATTCACACACACACACACACGTCACACTTACTGTGTGAGAGAGACTGGCTCTGTCATACTGTTATACACACACTTTTCTTGTTCCTTACACACTGACATATAAGCTGACTGGTCTTGTCCAGACATTTCTGGCTACCAATTTTACCATTCCCTATGTCTCTAAATGTGTCTATATATCTATTGATGCAGTCAGCGGTGAGCTGGGTTGAAAGTACGACAATAAAACAAGACCAGCAATGGAAGTCATAGCAACAGCATCAAAAGTTGACAGTAATAAAATCAAGGATAGTGGAGCTGCTGCACTCTCTAAGCTTGTGGTTTTCAATGTGAGGGTATTAGAGGTGGTGAGGGTACAAACAGAGGCAAACAGACTGAAAAATAGATACTTAACCAAACAGCAGTTTTGATTTGGCGGATCAGTATGTGTGTGCTGTGATACAGTGTTGAATCTGTATGTGCAAAAATTCATTAATGCATGTCTCTGCAGTCCGTGGCATATTGGCAATTAACATATTGTTATATTAAGTGATCTCCAGTGATGCCGCTGATGATCTGTAATCCAGAGTCCTTACGACCTGCATTGTCGGCTCTTAATGACAGCAGAGTGTTACTGGAGCACAGTGCTAATAGATAAGTGACCTAATGGCTTGGAAACACAGCAGTATCTGCAAGCTACACACACCCTTATGTACATACGAGCCCTCCGGTCCATGGGATGTCCTTGACAACCATATCTGTATCCACTGTTATTATGAAGTGAACGGTCCTGATTGAACATACACATGCACACACTTGCATACAGCACAATCTCACACTAGCATACCCATGTATCCACACATATCTAAGGATATGCACCAGCGCGCGCACACACACACACACACACACACACACAAACACACACTGGTGGCTGGCCTATACATATTTGAAGACCATCTATTTTCTGAGTCTCAGTGTGAGTCCACCACACACTGAGCTGAATGTGTGTGTGTGTGAGATGAATGAGTGATTAGGGAAAGGCAGATAGAGTCTCACCCCCGTGTCTTACAGCAGGGTCTATAATTACGGGCTTTTGGCAGAGAGCGAGAGAAAAACAGAAGAATAAAGGAGCGGGAGGAGAGAGATTGTGTGATGAGGTGCATGATAGTTGGGTAGCTGATAGAAGGACAGACTCTGAGCTCTGTCATTTCATCTAAGATGCAGAGGAGTGTCGTAAGAGAAAGTGATAAAAGGAAAGAGTGGAAGATAAGTGGGTGATTGGAAAGGCAGAGGAACCCACCAAGGTCTGTAATGTCCATTTGTCGAAAGAGGAACAAAATGAGAGATCTGTCATTTCAGAAAGGGAGAAAGAGATGATTGCATGCCAGCCAGCATCCATACTGATGTGTGTGTGTGTGTGTGTGTGTGGGAATGCAGCAGTATGGCTGGATTGATAGATGGACTTATGGAGGAGTGGCACATGAAAGCTTGACTGTGGATGGATGGATCTGAAAGTGGCCAGATAGATATAGATGCATGGGTGTGAGACATGATGGCTTAGATGCACACAACTGATGGATGGAGCAGATGGATAGATGCATGGATGTGTGAATATATAGACAGGTATAGGAATTGTGGATGGATGGATGAGTAGCGATCCAAAAGGCACTCTGCTCTTTGTCCGTGTACAGCCCAAGAACGTTGTGCTGAGTACTGCGTCTTGTATAGAAAAGGTATCTTTAAAGCCAAACGTATGAAGCAGAGGAGCCAAACCCAAACATGCAATTCCTGATTTGTTTAATTAGATATTGCTTGGAGGTTTAGGTTTAATTGTTTAATTGAAAGATCTAAATTAACTGCTGCATCCCCATGTAAAGAGAGGTACTTATCAATTGTTATTGGTGAGCGTAACTACCAACAAGGGTGACATTACTTCTAATTGGCGGATTTCAGGCACTTGATTGGATTAAATTCCTTGTTTTGGGACTCAATGTAGGAATGTCCTTGATGTTGGGATGTTTTTCCTGTGTTCAGTTAGGTTTCTTTGCCCAAAAATACGCAGGTCGGATGAACTAAAGACAATAAACTGCCCCTAGATGTGAATGTGTTTGTTTTTGTGGACACCCTGTAATGAACTGGCAACCTGCTGTGACTTCCTGATGTACGATGGTCGCTTCCCCCTCCCAAGACAGTATAGAGGATGCACCCTTACCAGCAGTAGCAAATTTTTTTTTTCTTTCTCAGTTTCTGTCCTCTTTTATGTCCCATCTTTCTCTCCCTCCTTGTTTTTCTTTCTTTTTTTTCATCCTTCCCCCATGCCTTTCTCTCGCCCTCATTCCTTTTCGCGGTATTACATGCTTTTTGCCGTTTCATTCCATGAAAGAAGACCAAGGTTTTTATAGAGAGAGGCGAGTAGCTAAAAAATTTGCTTTTATTGACATGGATGACATCTCTTCCTTTGTTCTCTCTCTTCCTCTCTCTCTCTCTCTCTCACTCTCTCTCTCTGCTCTCCCCATCTGTCAGGCCTTCATTCACAGAAACAGCACTTTCTGCAGAAGGGGAAGGACAGTAATGAGTCTTTTAGTGGGACACAATAGCAGAGAAAGCACTCAACAGCACGATGAAGGAAAGAAAAAAGAGAAAGTATCTTCACCAGTCCTCATCCTCAGATAAAATTAAATGATAGAAGAGAGGGGTGTGTGAGAGAAGCCAAAAAATGAAGCAAAGAATGAAAGAGAGAGCGAGGTAGACGGAGAGATCAGGAGACAAAAAAGCAGCTTGAGTGCCATCCAATAATCAGCTCTTTTCACAGCATACTTTCTCAAGGAGACGGAGAGAATAGGAGAGAGAGGAGAAAACGTCTCCGCTCCTTCCACAAGACACTAAATTGACAGTCCATATTAAAGACAGAATGGAAAAAAGGAGAGGAGCTGGGAAAGAAGGAGAGAGCGAGAGAGAGAGAAAGGGAGGGATGAAAACAGGTAGTGAACAATGTCCCTCCGTGACCACAATTTGACAGAATAACAAAAATGGATGTGAATGGATGAATCTCAACCAGAATATTAAATTTGCTGGCCTCTCTTTTTCCTTTTCGTCGGGGCTGATTTTCCTGGTTTTCCCAGCCTTACTCGTGTCTTTCTTTCTCTTTATTTATTTATTTGTTTATTTATTTCATAGTGGTTCTTTCTTTTTGTTTCTTTTTTCAATTCTTTACATTAACCCTGCTTTTTTATGTGTCTTGCTTGATTGTTTCTTTCCTGTGATTACTTTTTGCTCCTCTGTTCAGTTCAACCAACCTATGTATGGTTCATGCATGTGTGTGTGTGCGCGCGTGTGTGTGTGTGTGTTAGTGTGAATTGATAGCAAGAGGGAAATATAAAGACACATTGCATGGATGTGGTCAATTTAGAATCATCTCTATACATATTGTAGTACAGGCTGAGTAGGTGGGATTGCTGTTACTTTGCATCATAATGCTTACAGTACATTAACACACACTAACATAAAGTACAGGTTCACTGGCAAAGCTTACACACACACACACACACGTATATATACATTCATAGACATACACACACATACACTGATGCGCAGCGTTCCCCACCTACACCACCCCCCGGTGTGCCTAGCAGACTTACTAGCCGCGGGCTATATGAGACACTGGCTGTACACACACACACAGTCATCATAACAAAACACACACACGCGCCCAACACAAACATTGACACACACAAGCATAACACTCATACAGAAAAAAATCTGTATATCACCTCAAACAATTGAACCGCTCTGTGCTGACATGCAACTGTTATGGATTGTTGCTTTGATGTTGCGTTATGCACACATGTTGTCATCTGTTTTGTCGGGGATAGAACAAATATCAAAGATTAGTCTTTTCTGGCCATGATACAGTTAATCCTCTCAAAATCTATTTTTAAACTTTTTAATGTCAAAAGGTTTTGCTTGGCCTTTGCATGACTTTGTTTACTCTAGTAGCAAATAATTTGTCTTGCCTTCAAAACAGCAGGTGTAGCTATTTAAGTATTTCATTTAGCATGTCAAATTGTATTACATGGCCCGTGCTTTTGTGTATACTTGGAAGACCCAGTCACAGTAACAAAGGAATAAATGTTAAGCTATCAAAATATCAGTCATGTCTATTTTCAGTATTCAGACCTAACATGTCAAATGGCAGTACACTGCTGCATTCTGTTATATTTGTCAGAAGGTTTTAAATGCCCCTTACTCTGAACTTGCTTTTGAACCACAGATGGAAGATGTAAATAACAAAGCTTTCAGCCAAGAATTGTTAGGGAGAAAATAATGTGTAGTCATTGAGTAATCATTTTTAATTATGTGTTTTTTGGCTTTTTCTTCCATGTTATTGCAAAAATAGAATTTCCCCAGTACAGATCTTGTAAACAAACTCATCTAAGCAAAGTTCTTCAGCTCTTGAGCAGATGAGTCAACCATGGCTTGGCATTTTATTTCTGATTTTACCATCCCCTTAAGATCAAAGCAACATAACTACAGCTGCAGTTGAGGGGAAATAATTCTTGTTATTGGAATAGTATTTTACTAAGAAATAAGATGTTTTTTATGAACATCCCATGCTTTACAAAAGAGAATCCCTCTTGAGTATAGTCCTATTAAAAAAGTTTCAACAGGTCAGGGTCTACTTTAGATGACAAGAGCAGTCTTGCTACACTCTTACGCATACATCATTAAGTTAAGGGGTTTAGCAGCATACAGAATCCAAGATAAATGGCCTATCTCCTATTCGAGTGAGAACTTGTGTAGAAATTTGCTGGACATATGAGTAGAGGAGTTAGATGACAGCAAAATATGTCATTGGGGTCACTTATTAGGCATCTATCTGCACTGATGTGTGGCTTAATGAGGCCCACAGATCCTATAGAAGGCTCAAGTTCTGGAGGAAGCTCTAGCCTCACATGATCCCCACATCCAGTCACCAATGACTGTTGAGACAGTCATACTTTGCACTCAGTGTTGGGAAAGAACTTTTTCTTCTTAAATTCCTCTAGCCACCATTTTGTAATCACACTTTTGTGTGTAACTAACTTGTGTGTAATATTTGTCTTGCTTTAAAAAACAACTAATACACATTTTTCCCATAAAAAGTATTAATACAGAGTATTAGTTTAATATGTATCCACTTATGGTTGTCCATTTTTAATTCTCTCTCCCTCACACACACACACACATACACACACACGCAAGTGCGAACACACACACTCTACAAATGCATAGAAACAAAATACAGACACTCAAATAGCAGTACACTGTAGATCCATTAAGTCAGAACTTTAACAGTCTTTTAACATCGAACTTTAACAAGCTCAGAACTTTAACAATCTACCACACACACACACACACACACACACATACAGTGCAGATCACCTCCTTGTAGCGTTTGTAGGCATTGTGGTCCTTGATGGCCACCAATTATAAAATGTAGTTCCCACAATAAAGCTGCTGTTTGTCTTGCTGCCGGCTGAAGCATGTTGCCGACAGTGGGAGCAAAACATCGACTGACTACTCTCATCAAAAACTAGCCAGTTACGTTACTCCCCACTGCCAGCTGTCCTCCACTTCTCACTGAAAAATCGCCTTTTAACTTTTGGTTTGTGAATTGTCTCTTCTTGCGAAGGTGCGCTGACACCAGCCACCCTCTTTACACCCACAATGTAACGCCACATTGTTATTAAAATAGTCTGTCAGATTAGACTAGAAGTACTCTCTGGCTTTCTTCCTTCTTCTTCTTCTTGGCCAGTGCTGATTTCTATCCCTGTTTGCAACATTTTTCACCTATCTGTGATTGCTAATGACATCCACAGCAATAGGCTAAAAGGATGTCTTTACTCACTTAAACTTAAACTTGATTCAGTCTTCTTGAGAGAAATGTGATCTGCAGCCTTTAATCCTGGGCTCAGGAAAACACCTTGCTAGTTAATCACCAGAGACACATTACCTTGTTGGTAAAGAACTTTAAATGGCATCTTACTCAATGTATTGGTGTATAATGTAAAATTAAATCTGCAATATACTGGTTATCTCACACATATATCTACATATATATGTATATAAATATATTTATAGCTGTAACCTCTTTCTATGTACCAATCAGTGATCAGAGTTCTAGTAAAGACCTTTATTTGTATCAGAAATGTTAAATATTACTTGTAATCACTCTTTTTAATTCCTCTCTTGTTCCCTGTCCAGTTGTAAATACAACTGCAGCTCATTGTGATTGTCACTGTGGCTTTGTCAAATCACCCGTGACTAAGGAGCCTGTTACAGTATCTGTTTATACACACACACACACACACACACACACACACACACACACACACACACCACCTCCATGGTCTCTGTGTGTCTAGAGTGACAGTGGCAGCTGGTGAGGATCATGTGAGAAATGTGACCACTGCGTATTGTGCTTTCTGGCTCTCGTGATGTGCTGTGCGTGTCACAGTGTGTGTCTTTGTGTGAATACATCAGTGTGTTGGCGGAGGCTGCACCAGACACCCGGGCTGATTTTTATTTTATGTGTTTTTAAACGACGCATGTGTGGAATTGGAGCAAGAGTTTTTCTAAGAGACAGAGAGACATTTGAGAAGAGACCTTGACGGAAAAAGCATCTAGCTGTGCTAGCCAGTCTTTGACCCCTGGTGTAGTGTTAGATGATTTTCAGGAGGATTTATTTTGCTCTGTTCTACCTCTGTGAGCAGAGAGACCGACATCATCCACCACAGGCCTACACATGTACACACAGACACACTCACTCACAAACGCCGACTCTCTTACTCTTTCTCACAGACACATATGCACAAACTCAGCGTGCACATTAGCAGGTCGTGAACTATCACTGAAAGCCACATCTTTTATCTTTTCCTTCCCACTCTTCTTCCTGTCCTTCCTTCACTCATTTCTTCTCAGTTTTCCAGTTCTCTCCCCTCTGCTCCCCCCCATCGTCTCCCCTTCTCTCCCACTGTGCTGACATGCACCTACTGGCACTTGGATTTTCACTTATCCTCTCTACTAGTAATAGATTTCAGACTGTACTATTCAATGTTTCTCCCGGCACCCCGTTGTCAAAAGACACCTGCAGAGAGAGAGATAAATAGACGGATAGAGAAGAAGGCACTATACTCGGCTTGTCAGCATAGATAGAGATAATGGTTTTGATAAACTTTTTTTCTCTTTCATCTGTCCTTTGCTCTTAGCCTGCTTTTCCTTTTGTCTCAGCTTCCATTACATATTCTTATTGTGTCTTTACTACCTCAAGTAATCAGGAAAATAGTAGTTTATCTGCTTAAATGCAACTGTGCTCATTCAGTCATTCATGAAGTTCATAAAAAGTTGTGAATTATGAAAAAACTTGTTACTTTTTCTCTCTGCCAGTTCATTCATCCTTTATTGAATGAGCCAACTTTAAAAGCTGCTATAAAGCGTACAGTGTGACTTCTCCAGTATATAGGTATTATTGCTGATGAGTGATTGGATTGGATTGAAACCCCTGACAGAAATACCTGAATTCATCATGATCACATTTTTACAATGAAGAAGTTCAATGGCAGGTGCAGTAACACGTGCACTATGACAGGGACTTGACATGGCTACCACTTAGTCCCCGTGCAGAGAGCACCCTTATTGTTTTTCAAGCATCTTTGGCAAAACAAGAAAAGAGCGTATCAGTTTCGCCATCAGGGAGTCCAACGTGTTGTGTGCGGCGATCCTAACATTAAGCACATGTGGACATGTCAGCTAGACCTCTGATACCGATTCCCCCTCCACCTATTGTCTCCATCTGCCGTCAGTGACTTACGGATGTGTCACGTAGGCGTTGTCGGTCATAGTATCCATCTTCCATTGTGTGCGCTAACAGAGGAAACAATTCAGCGACAACGGTGAGGCAGAGAGTGGGTGGTAAGGCAGCGTTCACAACCATCAGAGAGAACAGGGGAGCGGGATAGTAAAGTAGAGGACAGACGCTACGCAGCTGCTCATACACATATCCATGTGCACGCAACACGTGTAGGCATCCACTATGACATACTGTATGTACAGGTAGGTGTTTGTTCTCCACAAAGTCTGTCATTCTGTTTTACTCTTAGTTCATAGGTCAAACATGCAGTAGATGCGCATAAACATTTTCTACAATTGCAGTTTTACAAGTTAATTTCTAAGTTTTTCTGATTTTTCTACTTGTAACTTTTTAACTGTAACAGATAGTAAACTAATAGATAACTTGCACAGCCAAATATTAGAAGGAGAAAACAGAATGCTTTCCTTAAGTTGGCGTAGCATCCTACCAGGAAAAAAAAAAAATGGGGCAAAAGTGGAAAGACCTCTCACTAGCGATCAATAGAAAGAAGGACTAAAGTAAGGTGAGGCAGAAGCTCGTCATACAAGTTTTGATGGAGAACCTTGAGGGGGAAGTGTGAGAATGAAAGAGTCAATCTAGCTATGGTAAATATGAAAGCCAAATCTCTTCCAGTCATCCCTAGTGAACATGATTAAAGGTTATTCTAGAAAGCTACTGATCAATTGCTCAATATCACCCCGCATAATCTACCTTCATGGTGATAAGGCATTTTACCAACTGTCGAAGGAGACGTACAGGAACTACCACAAGGTCATCCCGATCGATTTCCACTCCACCCACATATGTTGGTTCTCTCTTCCAATTTGTTTAATGCTCAAATTAAAAGGGCCACATCTTGTGCAGGATTATTTATTTATTTCGCAATCAATTGGCCTCTCAAGTGTCCACTCTCAGAAATTAAGATAAAACTAAATAAATGTGTAATCAAACAGAATGATGATCAATGAGAGAGGGTGGAGGCCATGGAGAAACGAGGCTGGTTATCAATATGCAGTGTTACCAACGGAATTATATTAACACCACTGAGGGTGGAAAAAAAAAAATCAGATTATTTTTAATGTTGCTCTCTCAACAGCTGCTTTTTGTTTCAGTAAGCATCATCATATTCTGGTATGTGTTGTTTATATTTGCATGTTTGACTATTGGCAATATGCCAAATACACAAATCCCTCAAATTTAGCCCAAAGCAATCTGTGCTTTAAGTGCACACTTCAACTCTGACTTTTCTACGTTCCTATAGGAAGCAGTTTAATATGAGGCTTTACTTGATATATTTAATGCAGATTTTCTTTGTCTGTGCTGACATTATTAGTTAACTCTTATTGTCTCTTGTCTCCCCAAGATTCCTTAATTACATCATGGTGCACCTTCTCAGCGTCAGCTTGATTCAGTAGAAAGCACTCAGTAATAATTGGATCACTACAAAACTGCATTAACTGCTTTACACAGGGATAATAGCATCATAATTGAAATGCACTCATTTATATACTGTATTTATTCATAAGAAAATGGCTGTTTTTATGAATGCTGCCATACATATAATATCGAAATAAGCACTGAATCCAAAATTTGGTATGTTGTGTTAGTAATTTTAAATAATAAGAATAATGCTCTTTGCTGTCCTAGATGATGGCACTACTGAAGTATTTACAGATCTTAATAAGTAATAATAAGTAGCATCTAAATGTACATAATGATCAGCAGCAATGATCCATGAAGACTCACATAGAATGGCTATTTCATGAAGACCTTAAGGCTAAGTACATTATTACATTATTATTTGGCTGATCAGTGTGTCAAAAAAAACTTGAGGTATTTCAGATCAGAATTTGATCCTCCTCTTCTTCCTCTTCCTGCCCTCCTGACAGTTCATCTTTTGTCTCGTGCTCTGCTCCTCTCCCCTTTTGTTGTTTCCCCATCTTTCACTGTCACCTCACTTCAGTGGTGGATGTCTTTTTAATGGTCCAACACATTAAGACCAAACAGAACTCTCTGATTACAGACATTTGATGCGTTGGATCACTGGCCACTCTGCTGTCAAGCCTTGCTGTTTGATTTGTGACCGTGGCCAGTTGATTTAATCTAAAGATGATTCCCTATTTATGAATTATGGACTTGACTTATGCTATGAGCTGCAGTGATCTCCGTTTGTACAAGTGTGCATGAGAGAAAGGGCGTTTTGTCATGAAAAAAAAAAAATAGTTAACCCAATATATATTATTCTTGCAAAATCACCACCAGAGCTAATGCAGGAAACGGACCAGTGCCTTTATAGAATACTCAGAATCACAGCACTGAAGCAAATAACTAGGAATTGGATAACCACAAAGTCCATCAGTTTAAAGACGGAAAGTAACGATACAGGAAATCTCAGAAATGGAGAGAATACCATTTAGAGTTAGAAATGAAGAAACAGAGTATAGAAGATGTCAGCCTAACAAAAGAATTTACAAAAGGACAGAGGCAGATCTTGGGAAAACAAACAGACATATACACATACTCAGCGCCCACATCTTAAAATGTATGTATGCACATATAAATATATGTGTTTTTTCTTTTTCCTCTGTTTATATCACTGTGTGTATAAAATACAAAAAGTAATTGCAAGGGCACGAAAATATACTGGACATTTTGTGGGTGTACTGAATTATGAATTAATTGCAATAAAAGTATGAGAAAAAAGAAAAAGGGCCTGTGTGTGTGTGTGTGTTTTTGCATACATTTGAGGGATATTAGCAAAAGAAAAATTTAACATTTTGAATGATTTTTGGCTCCTTGTGAGATGAAGATCTGTCTGAGAGGCTCAACTTAGTGCAGCAGCACCAGGAGGTTCAGCCAGTGAGTGAAAATGTAAAGTTTCTCCTACAGCAGGTGGAAGTACACCACCTGATGAACATGGCGGCCTTTATGACAGGAAGATCCATGCTATGTTCATTAAAATAGCTTTTTATCCTACAGATGATTTTCAATGATCTACTATATTAATAAATATGAATCTCTTCCTACATATTCTAATGAGCAGGGAGACTTTGCCAAAGCATTCATATCAGTTTTATTGAGCAACTGCAAACTCATTTTCTGTATCTGATGCAGAAATCTTCATTTCTGTGCAGAGGAGAGCAGTCCTGCAGTATCATACTGTTATTACAGTATTAGGATGATAATATATGAAGATGTTGAAAAGCTCTACTTCTCTTAAACAAGTCTAACGTGATTGTCTTTCTGTATGTTTTCCCCCACAGGAGAAGATGGCCAACGGTGTCCATGGTTCTGCCTCTATGTCGTCCTCTTCGGTTTTGTTGATGGGGTCTTACAGTCTGGACAGGGAAGTATTGAAGAAGCTGGGGATTGGACTCGCACTGGCAGCAGCCATATTGGCTTTCATTGTGGAAAAGCTGTACTAGTGGAGCAGTTGTGGACTAGAAGAGGATTGTGAAGCAGGAAGAAGACAGTGACATCATCGGGGCCTTAACAGTGTGTTTGAAGGAGCTGAATAACATGACAAAGGATCTCCTTCTCTCCTGTAACATACTCGACAAGCTCTCATTCAATTTTAAATGAGCCAAAAGAAGAAGTCAGTGACTTATACACGGTCAAGGATTATTTGAATATTGTTGAGATTTGTTCTCTTGTTTTTAGTACAGTTAGATTTTTAATTAAAGAGCATAGCTTCCCACTCCGTCAGTTAACAAGAAATAACCAAATGGGCAATGACAGGTCAGCAGACCTCAGCAAACACTTTTCATACAAGCTTTTTCGGTATAAATCACATCCTAGATATTCTAGATTTTGAGTAGAATCTTTCATCAGCAGATTCTGTTTGATATTTCTATTTCATACAAACATGAACATTTTCTAAGTTCAGGCTGCTAAAGGAAACGCTGTGCTTGGTCTGCTGTTCGCTGATGACTGCAGTCTGACATTTCCATATTCACCGATAAATTAAGCACAACTCAACAAGCTGATACTCTTGGAAAACACATTCTGGACTTTCTCATCATCCACCAGAGTAAAGTCAGAGGATAATCAAACTGTCAATGTGCAGCTTCTTGAGTTTTGGAGTCATTCTTAGGTGTTAATGAACTATCCAGCTTTTTTCCCCCCAGCGATTATGAGCTGCATAGGCTTTGAAGTCCTGTTTTATAGACTTTGCCATCCTCCATTTGGCAGAGTGAGTTGTTCTTACTTTACGTGTTGTTTTATTTTGTGGAGAGCTGTAGCAATCTGTACAATACTCTTGATTAAAAGTCATTTGTAACTTTGTTTTTCAAAGTATTTATTTTTGAATGAGAGTCATGAACAGTATATTTTCAGAGCCACATAATGGACACATTTGAATTTGTTTTAGTTGTTAATCTTTCATTTTAGTGGTTGTTAAAAATGGTTTTGATTGTTTCATTTTTTTGGTTTTTTCCTCATACATCAATGTCAGATGTGGAATTAATTAGTAATATGTATCTTACCTGATTAGTTTGACATACATGGCCGTGTCAATTGGCTATGTGGATGATGTTGACTGCTGGGATTGATGGTCATTATTGATCCATCATTTTGTCTCACAGAACACCACACACCCAATGTAATTTGTTTTATTTGTATGTGATGACTTGGTCTGGTGCCAACTTAAAAGTCTGTTTCATATGTTCTCACTCACCTGTAGTGGTGTCATGATGATATCCAACCCTGAGATCTCTGCTGCCTCCTCAGTACAGTACATTGAAGGTGAATGGACTTACATTTGTGGAGCTCACAGTATTGAAAATCCAACAGCAACACAAAAAGCATTACCCCTGCTACTCTGGATAAGTCACAGAACACACCTTCATCTGTTTCTACTGGGATTGTGACTTTGGTAAAAATGTTCCAGTGAAAACTGTCTACAGTGAAATCTATGGCTTATCTAAAGCACCACAAACAAATTTGAAAACTTGTATTGGTCTCGCAGCAACAATCTCAAAAACTGGGCAAATAAAACCAAAACTGTTAGCATTTGTAGTCATCCCTAGAGGTTTTTTTTTTGTTCTCCTATAAATCAGGTGAACTGACCCTGTGATATTATTCTGTTGATTTGGACTACTTGTGGCTTATGAATCATTATTGTACACAGACTAAATATTGTTTCTGTTCTTCTTGATTTCCATTTTCACAACCGTATAAAACATAACAGCGTTCAATAAAGTCAATGTGTCATGATTGACATGACTGAAGTATTGATTGATTTATTGAATTAAGTGCTAAAGTTTATACAATAGAATAAGTCCTCCAGAATGAGTATGGGAGAGTATCCTGTCTTTTTACATCACTCTGTATTGCTCAGTTATTGTCATGTATAGTCTGCCTTTGTTTCCCTCTGATCTCATCTTGTTTTGAGGTACAACAGTCCCAACATGTGCTCTGAAATCACAGACAGCTGATAATGTATGCCCCAATTTATGTTGCATTGTACTGGCACATGTGTCTCTGTCGGTATGTCTGCGTTTCTATCTGTGTGTGTGTATGTGTGTGTGTGTGTGTGTGTACACGCATGCCCTGCATATTTCCCCAGTCACAAGTGTCTCTTTCAGCTTGTTTGTGAGCTTGTTTCTGTGTCAGGTGTGTGTATGTGTGTGTGTCTGTACATGCACTGCACCTTCTGATGTAGTGTCTGTAGGCTCCTCCAATGCTTAATTTAGCAGAAAACCAGCATGTGTGCATCTCTGTGTGTATGTGTGTATGTGTGTGTGAGGTTCAGAAGTGACAGGAATCATCACTCTCTCTTGTTCAGAAAGCCCTGCTATTAGATATACCACTGTCTGTGGCCTACACACACAAGCTTTGTATTATCTAAGTAAATGATGCATGTCGCACATTCTTTCAACACAGATACATGCATGTACCCTTGCCTTTTCTTACCTAGCTGATGCATGTCTCTGACACAGACACACACACACAGACACACACACAACATACTGCAACTTTTGTAGTATATGGGCAAATGATGCACGTCAAGCAAACTCGCACACAAACACAAGCACCAAAGCTTTATATTACCCGATCAAATGATGCGTGTCTTACACATAGACACACACACTAGCTTTGTATTATGTGATCAAATGATGCGTGTAGCTATGAAGCTTGTTACATCCATCCAGCAGTGCCCTATATTATTCTCCAGCCATCCATACTGTGTGACAGTTCTTTTGATACTTTGTAAGCACATTTCCTCCCTGTGTATGTCAGTAGCACTGCATTGTTCTCCAATGAAATATGGATGCAACGACACCCTTTATGTTTGGGAGATCATCACTTACTATGAAATATTGAGGCGGGAACCATAGAAAGGAGATCATTATTCACTTCGTAGCATTCACTTCAGTTGTTTCTAATAAAAGCAAGAGTTTCTGAATTCTTGTCTTAGTTGCAGCTGTTGTCAATTTGTCATCTATGCAGTGACGTCCTTTTGATGTGAAACGGAGCGACTTTGGACACAAGACAAATGCAAGGGAGGCTGAACATTAATGCGCTTGGTTGTGTCATGTCTCATCTATTGTGTCATTGCATTACATTGATTTAAATGTTTTAAATTTCGAGTGGTTTGGCTTGCATAAGAAGACAGGCAAAGTTGTCGGTAGTCAAAGGAAGGCATTTCTTTTGAGACTGTAGTTTTTAAGAGGCTGAGATGCCACATCATAGTGATTCCAACACAGTAAAGTACTGTATGTTGAGATAGATCTGGATTTTGTTTTGAAAATTATATGTTCTCCTCTGATCCAGACTGATGTCAGTGGTAGAACAAACTAAGATCTTGCTGAACTTTGTCAACTAAAGGTAGTTCAAAGCTTAAGAAAAAGTGACACTAGAGCTGTTTTAGAGCTATACAACATTAGCCTTATAGCAGTCTGATTATAACAAAAGTATAAACTATATGAGACAGAAAAGATAAATAAAGATATCTTTAGTTCTAACGTGGGAGAAAGTCATACACTCTATCTATGCCTGTTACTATATATTTGTGACATAGATACTCTGACATATTTACTTAGGAAGAAATCTGAATAATGTCTGTCACCCCTCAATACTATGTGTACATACAACAGTTTAGGCATATTGCATAAGCAGAGGGACAAACCTATAGAACAATGATGTTTTTCTGTTTATGATATTTGAGCCTGCAGCTTTCTGTTACTGACTGCCATGGGTTGTTATTATTTCCTGGGCATAAACAAACCAATAGGAAAACAATAACAAGGCCCAAGGTGAAATCTGTCACAATGAATATTTTTTATAACCTAATAATACTACATAATATAATATTCATTAATCAACCTGTTAATGTAGTGTATGTATTCAGGGAGCTTATTTTAATATGTTTTATAGAAATATGCACATAGGAACAAAGAATTTTCTTACAAAAAGTCAATGTAAGCTGCCACAAATATGTGTAATGCTACCTATTGATATAATGTAAGAATTGTATAAATTTGACAGATATTCTGTGTGGCACAAATGTCAAATGAGTTTTGTTTGATGAGAGCAGTTTTCATCAACGTGATCCAATCACTTCAAAGCTCATCAGAATCCACTTTCATGTAACAGACCCATATAAACCACATCATGTAAATATTTTGATCATTTTACACCATGTTTTGGTGTATTAAAAAGAGGGCAACAAGGGTTCATAGTCCTCTAAAATACTCTGTTTTTTTGAGCCAATGAAATAAATGGTTGGATCGGTGAGATAAGTGTTGGACTTGAGCCACCAGGACTCAGTGCTTTCACCACCAGTGCTGTAAACTAAAACATCCTAAAGTATGTAAAACTAGCTGGTCTTTTCTTCTGATCTTTGTTCATACTGAGCTGATCAAAAGTTCAAGAAAACACAGGAGATGAATTCTGTTCAAATCGGCACTTTTCTCACATATATATTAAATACACATTCATTGGTAGAGCATTGAATTTACCAGTTGATGCCAACAACTGTCATGAGTTTAGCTAATACAAAAGATCCTGACATTAACTGTAGCTACTGCCTGACAGAACCTCTCATTAGCCACCATCTCAGGCTGTGACCTTTTCATTTCTGCCTAACGAACTAAATTCCATCTTTTGCATCTTAGATTATTTTGCTCTCCTATACTGTAGCTCCTGTTTGTGTGTTTGTCTGGATTTCTTTATAATTGGGGAAAACATCACATATATAATTCTTTTGCATGCCAATGTTGTATGTGGTCAATGTCATCTCGATTATCAGAATTCATACCTGAGAGAATTTGACTTAAAAAAAAAAACATTTTTCAATCCAATTGAAAAATAGAAAGTAGCGCACAGTCCCCGATTTTTCATCTACACTATATATTTGTGATCTTTGTCAGTTTCAGGGAACTGATATATTTTTGACATTTGGAAACCAAAACAAAAAAGAAAAGAAGGGAAATGTAGACAGCAGGGTTTTTTTTTTCCAGGCTTCAGCTGATACCTCTCTTGTTAAGGTTTGTTATCTTGGTGTAACACTTTTTTTTTTTCAGGCAAGGAATCAGTAAAGTATGGAGAGAAAAACCTGACATAATTACAATGTTGATGTTTGTCAGGTTAAGCCCAATTTAGCTCAGTCAATTTACCATGCTGTCATTCAGCATGCTTCAGAACGATTCCATTAAAAATATCTTCTTTTTTTTCACCTGCTGTGTGTTTCTGCTCAAAATCTCACCGACATCTACAAGTCAGTCAAAGTCTTTTGTGATTACAGACACACTAATGTTGAAGGTGCAATTAAAATATTTACGGGATCAAAGCTTCCATATCACATTTATTTTAGCACTGAAGTTAACTGACATGAGGTGTACAGTAGGTAACAGCCACTGACATGAAATATGAAATATGAAATACTGCGCTGTGTGTGTGTGTGTGTGTGGCTGGAGCGAAGGAGGTCTGTTTAGCCTCAGGGTAGACACACACAGTAACAACAGTGACTGACATTACCTTACAACTGAGGTTTGGCTGAAACAATGTCTGTTAATAATGAGTGTGTGTGGATGTGTGTGGTTTAGAGTCACTGTCCTAATTAGCTGCCGCCCCTCTGACCCTGCTTTAGTTCGAAGATACAGAGAAACAAGAGCATACTGTATACAAGGAATATTGCACATATTCACTTTTTATATTGTGTGTATACAGCACACATACAGTATACTGTAGGTGCTATGTCTTAAAACAATATGTACTTTGAGGCACTTTTTGGTTGCTGTAATTGTTCCTCCTGTCAATACTGGCAGACTTTCTGGTGCAATTCCAATGTAAGAGACGGGGGACAAAGCAGTTTAGAGTTCAGCTGTTTCAATGTTCCTACTTGTGAATGTTGTTTTAAGACGGATTTGGAAAAATGTGAACGCAATTGTGAATCAAACTCTTCTCTCCTTTGTCATATTGCATTTTCCCTTTTCTCACCCATTTTCAGCTCCATTCTTATTTAAACTAATCTGTTGGCGTACTGACACGTCTTACAATCTTTTTGTTACCTGGTGTGAAAGTCACTTGTGTAAAGAACACCTGTCTTACTCAATATTGTACACATTGTATGTAAAGTTTATTAAATCATCTGGACAGTTAAACTCATAACAATAACTTCCAGTAAACACAAACTGCTATAAAAATCTAGTTTATTCATGTTATAAATTGAGGCCACAGAGTAGACTATGATTATGAATGAAAATATTTACACGTAGGTGTTAACCAGAAATTTGTGAAAAACACAGGCTTCTAATTTCCTACTACGAGGCCTGAGTGAAATTGCCACATGCAAGCCCACATGAGTGTGACCAATTAATTTTTGCAATTTTGGGGGACCAACATGCTTTGTTGCTTTCTGTCTCCACCTCCCACCCTTCCCCACTCTTTCTCCGTCTCACCCTGCATTTCCATTTCTATAGGCTGAGGTCTGTTCACTGTGTGCTAAGCACTTCAGTGCCTTCTGGAACAGAGGGGAAAATGACTTGGCAAGCATATCCATTCCTAATCATATGTGCGGTGTGTGTCTGTCTGTGTGTGTGTGTGTACACATGTACATGAGTCTTCATGCCAGCTTCGTCCAAGCATTTAGTTTGGTGGCCCTTGTGCCTGCATTCAGTGATTGCTGTGTTTTATCTACACACGCACACAAATACAGGGACACACACACCCCGTTGTCGTCGCAAAGCAAACTGGGGATTCGCAGCCTGCCGAGCGAGGGAGAGATTGGCTCTATTGAGTGTCTTGGTGGCTTGCCAGTTCTGTTTTACTGTGTGTGTGTGTGTCTTTGTGCGTCTGTGCTGTATGTGTCTGTGATTTTGTGTCTGTGTGTGTGTGTGTTTGATGGGCTTATACATCTTTGACTTTGAGCCGTTAAGGGTGTTTGTATTCACCAGTGGGACGAAGGACCAAAGTCAATATTTTAGCTCTACACTGCATTGTTCTTGAAAGCTCTTTAATAAGCACACAGAGACATGGCAGCACTGCAGTATTACTTGGTGTTAAAAGCTGTTATTAGTTTGAAGACAGTTTTAAAGACATTACTGTTTGTTTAGCTTTGAAAATACTTCCTTTAATGTCTCTTGACACATCTATGTTATGTATTGTTTGCATAACAGAGTGAAATAAATAGATAAATTTATGTGTCTGAAAGAAAGAAATATAGTCATTTTGTTGATTAATCCTGATATTTTGTGAGTGAGTTTCTTCTAAAATCCAACCAAAATCACTTTCACTGAAAAGTTCTTCTGAAGAGTTTTGTGAACTCCCGTATTTTTTTTTTTATTTAGACACTTTATAAAAAGCTTTTCATTCAACTCTAGAGCCACTAGAAGTTCCTTTTTCTTTTTCAGAGAGTACCTCACTCAGATAGCAGATATAGGTCTTGGCAAGCATACAAGTGACATTTCAGGAAAAAAAAAAAAAGTAACTGCAAGAAAACTTTGGTCATTACTGCAATGAAAGTTATTTAGCAGGTTTTAGCTTAATGAACCATCTGAGTTGTTCAGCAGAAATTTGTAATGCATCTATTTAAAAGAAGTACAAAAAAAATGAGAAGTCACCTTGAGGTCTCGTGGCTGTTTTCCTCTCGCTAATGTTTGATTAGAGCACTTCAGATGGCAGCCATGAAACTTTCAATGATGTTGTCATGGAAATAACTGTACGTTGCATGAGACTCCTGAGGGCTGGTTTGTTGCCATGGTGAAGTGTTCATGTGGCGTTGTCCGCACGTGAAACAATGCTCATTTACATATTGTTTCCAGGTTTCCATTTAAACATTGTTAATAATTAATGTAAACCTTCTTAGATGCACTGTATGAGAGTGCCGTTATCTGAGGCTGAGCCAGGTTCTTTTGTTTTAAGAGTACTTTTAACAGATTAATATCCTTTACCAGACAGAAGTACTGTATGATTACTATGGACTTATATCTGTAGTCGAAAAAACATTTTGCATGTGTGCAGCTAGAGGTAACTACCATCCCTGTCTCTGTGGTTTTCCAGAGTACTCCACAAGCCTGAAATTTTATTTTTAAAATCTCAACAGCCAATAATTCATGTATAGGTAACTGGTCAACCAACAATATATACTCTTTCTCTCTCTCACTAAGCATCAAACCATTTCACAGACACAGATACATTTTTTTAATTTACATTTTTACAGCACACCCTAAAGCAAACATAACAAAACACTTCATATGTATTAAAGATGTGTCTTTCTACTGTGGCTGACTATATTTTCCACTGTACTTAAAATGTGTTCTAATAATTTGACATAACCTACTTTGCTATTACAGACACTGTTCATTCACTCTGTTGCCTGATAGTGAATTATGCCCCTCTCTGATATTGTGATATGACCTTGTCATAAAATCTTTATAATGAAGGGAAAAAAAATCAATGGAAAGTCGTGTTTGGACTTCGGAAGGAGGCTGTCAACAGATGTTTGATGGAATTATAAAGACACACACACACTCAGGGTAGATCTGGTAAATGATGGTGGAACTAATCTACTGGCTGCTAATTAGAAAAGAGCGATATAAGGAAGGAAGAGCAAGAGATGTGTCTGTGTGTGTATGTCTGTGTGTGTGTGTGTGTGTGTGTGTGTGTGTGTGTGTGTCTGTGGGGTGGGGTGGGGGTTATCAGAAAGAGCCTTTAAGTACATTCGAGGGAGAGGACATGAGTCACGAGGACTGAGACTCTTGGCAGTTTCCTGCCAAGGCCGACAAATTGCGACTGGCACTAATTGAAGACATGTCACACTGTTTGAACCACATTGCAGTCAAACATTCTGGACTGAATGGACTGTTTCAGGGCTTGATGAGTCAAGTGTTGATAACTTGCATCACGTCTCAGATTTGTCTTCAAAAGCATCATGTGGAAAATGTTACAATAAAAGCTGTCTGATGATTACATTCACATGAACTTCCTCCCAACGTACAGTAAATGCATTGTAGCCCCTTCAAAACCAACTTCCAATCCTAAAATATACAAAATGTATTAACAGTATTTACGTACATAACCTTTGCACCTTTGTTCTGCTGAAAGGCAGAGTGTACAGTGTATTACCCTTGCAAGCTCAGTATGTACTTTACCAATTAGTGTTAAGATGATGATGGGAATCACCTGTTGACATTCTTTAACTTGGTGAACAATGACTAAAATTCTGCATTTGCATGACAAACTTTTTGCCTCAAATTCCGAAACTCTCTTTAGTCATTAGTTTAGGAGACACTTAACTTATCCACCATGTGTTTCCAGAGAGTAGTGTGTTTGTCCAGTCAAGTGTGGAAAAAGATTTGTCTTGAGTGAAAAAGACAACTGTCAATCACTTGTTTTACAACATACTTTAAACGATGTCTCTCTAAGGAAAATTCATCCATGACACTGCCAGACCGCAGTGAAGGAAAGACTTCCCCCTGCTATGTCAGGGTAAGTGGATTTACAGCTTTTGTCCTAAGCCATAATCAGTGCATTTTCATGAAGTGTCAGAGCAAGTATTGACGATGTTGAGAGTTAGCTCAGTCCATCCACTGAAGTTAACAATACACGCAGGATCAACATCAGCTTGAACAAAAACACAAAAAAAGCACAAAATCATCAAATGGCAGAGAAATTATACTGAAACAGTTTCACTTCTGAACCAATTAAAAACAATACTTCGGTGCTGATAAAGACCAGTAAATGTAAATACCGTAGATCAGTATAGAGACCTACTGTATAGTTTCTTCCAGCCAGGACTGGTGTCTCCATCCAGATACATCCAGGAGGCCAAAGCTCACTAAGTTTTCCCCATGACAGCAACACCAGGGGGGAAAAAAAGTAATTGACTGATGCATCACTGTATCTGTAGCTTATTGACAGAAACACTGCATTTTGTGCAACAGCTCTCCATCGGTCCTCTCATTCCCCATCTACATCATCCATCTTCCTCTTCCCCGTTCTTCTTCTCTTCGTTCTCTCTCTCATCTCTTCATTCCTTATTTATTGTCAGTCATCTGTCTTTACCGGCACAGTATGCACTAAGAAGTGGGGGAGCAGCATACTTACAACACAAAAAAATCACGCACACAATTGTGAACACACACAAATTCTTTTACCTAAAGTACTTTTACTGTAAAGCCCTGATAAGAAGGAGCTGTTATTTAATAGGCACCTCTTCACCTTATAGTGTGTGTCTGAGTGAAACTGTAGAGCTGTGACAGGTTCGAAATGACTTAATATCACAACTAATTACACACACATGCAAACCTTTCATGCCTGTTTTGCCTCCTACTTTGGAAGATTTTTTTTTTTTTTTTTCCGGAGTCAAATGTAGCTGTCAGTTTACGAGGCAGGCGGTCTCTCTGACACATTGCAAAACAACAATCACATGTACAGAGTTGAGAAGTCATTCACAGGGCAGCCTCACAGTGAGAGGAGTCAGAAATATATATAAAAAAAAAAAGATTAACAGAAGGAGAAAAATAATAATGGCATCCAAATGCCCTTAAGACATTTTCATTACATTCTTGTGTCATGGAGGTTTTCACCCTGTTGTATGTTTTTTATTCTCTTTTATCACTTTCTCTCTTCTCCTCACTCCTTTCTTTCTTCCTTGTTCATTTCCTCTCCACTTTCTTCCTTTCCCCCTGCTCTGTCTTATTCTCCTCCTCGCCTGGCCTCCCTCCTTTGGTCGTTGACAGCTCCAGTTAATTTAATGTCAGGTATGCCAGCTCGCTTCATTGCTGTGAGACAAACAGATTTGAGTGCTGGAAAGTGCTCAGATCTGTAAAGAGAGGAGGGGAAGAAGAGGATAGGTGCAGACAGAAAGTAAAAAAAAAAAAAAAAAGTGATAAAAATGGGGGGTATGAAAGTTAGAAAAAGAAATAAATCAATCAATAACAAAAGTAAAAAAAAAAATAATCTGACTGGCAGAACTGATACACGAGAGTTTGCGCTCAGCCTTCCCACATCCTTTGCCTCTTACAGGAGAGGCAATTACAATTTCACAGGTTGAAATTAAAATCCCCTGTGGTATGTATGTGTGTATGTATTTGTGTGTGTGTGTGTGTGTGTGTGTGTGTACTCTGTGAGATAGAGCAGGCTGTCAAAGTGATTTCAAGCTGTTTATAGCCTAAGCTCACAAAATGGATCCTCGTGCAGTAAAAAGGGGGAAAAGAATCTAAATACCCAATAGCCCCCCTCCTCCCCACTTTTTTAAAAAGAAAACTAATTCCTTGAATATTAATTGCCTGGCTGGCTCTTGACGATCGGCTTATTTGTTTGTGATGAGGCTGCAAAAGAAAAGTACCCATAATCCCTGTCTCTTTCTCTCTCTCTCTCATGCTGTCTACTGTCTGCATTAATCTCTCTTTTTGCCCTTTTCCTTTGCTCTCTATAAATCTTTTTCTCTGTGTATCTTCTGCTTTCTTGGAGCATGTAAGTCATTTGTCAGTTTTTTTTTTTCTTAAGTAAAAAAACAAGTATCTCTAAGTTGGTGTAGCAGTGTCATATCGAGATCCTAATATCTAATTTCTGGTCCTACTTTATTTACATCCCTCAAGATTTATGGCCCACGTCAGGTTTCATTTTCAAGCCCCAGAGTGTAGCTTGATTTATTCCCATTATAATAGTATCTCCATTTTCCAGTTCCTCTCTCAGATTCCTTACGGCATGCTGTGTATAGGCTACAAGCACTATATAATCTCTGAGTGTTCGTATCAGTCATCAGCATTTATAGGGTATCAACCTTTATTCATCCCGGAAAAGTCAACGGAGCACACTTGGTTTTATTACAGCACACATTCACAGCTGGGAGCTGCAAAGTGCAACCACATTCTCCTGCTGTCTGCTCAGCTGCCACACTGTAGCTGCTGAAGGCCAAACACCAAGCTCAAGAGCACTTAAACTGTGGCTGGTGAAAGAAGGAAGAGCATAGAAGGGGATCAGACTTGTGTCTTTATATATGTGAGACTTCACTGATGTATAAACAGAACTGCCTTTGGTTGTAGTGATGTGATATGTCGCTTGGCATAAATGCGTGCATCTGTGAATGCCGTCATTATGCATGAGTCAAACAGACAGACCACGTTGCTACCTGTGGATATGCTTCTGCGCCGTAGATAGCTCCGGCATGGGGTTGAAACACAATTAGATATGCTGGATGTAAATGTGCCCTGCGTGTTTGTGTGTAAATGCATCTCGATATCAATGTGACCTTTAGTTTATAAGCATAGCAATGCCCCACGTGGTGATTCTTGCTTGTAAAGCTTTCCGATTTCGAAACATGAAGCTTGTCACAGCTCTTGCAACACACCAGTGTCAGTCATGCTTTCCTCCACATCAAATCTCCAAATGTAATTTGATTGACTTTAGATGTTATATTGGAATTGTGCATGTTTGTTCTGATTTGACTTGGATTGTAGCCTTTATATTTAAGGCTTAAATTTAGAAGACATGAACTTAGTTTTCTGTGTTTAGGATTTGGACTTGATTTTAGCTTTTGGCTGAGTCCAGAATATGCCAGTGCTACCGAGTAGATAGTGCAGCCGCATGAATTTGGCCAGAGCACAGAGTCTGAAGCATATACTTGCTTTGCCAATATGAACTTTTGTCTTGCTTTATTTTTGTGACTTGGACCCTTGGTGTATTTTTGCAGTCTGTGTCTTAAACACATTCATGGCCATAAACAGCCCATGAACTCTCTAACTGACAGCACAGACATTTGCTGTAATAACATGTCCTGCTCTGTGTGTCTTGTGTATGTGTGACAGATCAGACTTTCCAGGAGCTGATTCTCTTATTTTCCTCCTGGCCTCCTCCTTTTCACTCCTGTCTCTGTACATTATGGGAGTGGAGCTGGATAGCTACAATTTCCTTTCTCAAGTTGAAACATTTTCAACTGAATCTGCATGTCCACTTGACTTTGCATACATTCATGCCACCTCCGCATTTCCCTTTGCATCACATCTGACCGCAAATAACACATTATAATGGCCCATAGTGCAACTGTAGGGCAGAATTCACACTTTGTTACCTCTGTGGCGATAAGACTAACTGAACCTGTTTCAAGCTCTGCTACAGAGTGTACATGTTTTCTCGCTGCGTGAGCAGAAAGAAAATCAACAGAGAAGCAGTAGATAGAAATCCCGGAGCAGCTGGGAGCAGAGTGATTGCAGAAGGCTTCGAGCAGGGAGCGGAAATTACTGCTACTCCTCTCCACTCACATACTCTCTCTGCTTTACACCGGCTTGGGACTTGAGCAAGGTTGACTAGGTCACACCTCTGACAGAGCCCTACTCATTCACTGTCATCATCATTTGTTTTCTGCTGCAGGCTTTGAACAAGTTTAAGCATTCTTCTGTAAGTTGTAGGGCTCTTATATAACTTTGAAGGATAACTTCACTCTCTCTGTTGTGCCACAATACATGATGATTTTCAAAAGTCACAGTCAGTGTAATGTACTGACTTCACTGTGGGGTTTTACCATATCTCAGAGCTACTGCTTATGGTTGGTGCCATCTTTTCCATTTGGAGCCAGGATCTTTCACATAAGGAGAGCAGGGTGTTGCCTTTCACGCTTTGGAAATATGCCTCGAAACGAAGCAAATGCTAGCATACTTGGGCTAATAAATAACTATTTTAGCTAAATTGTGCTAGCAGGGCAGGTCACATAATCAAGTAACGTAAAACTCACTGACAAATTATGACAGGAGTCCTGGAGCCAGGGTCAGCCAGTATCAATCGCAGCTGTCAATCAGTGACCACATGGCAGACATCAAAGCTTCTATAAGTCTTCAAATCTTATTATCAGAGCAATCATTTCCAATCATGAACACCAGCATGCTTATTATAGGGCCTGAATTTAGCAATTGAGACCATAATGACTTGTTGAAAAAAAAGATCAACTTAGTATTTCTAGGGAGAAGTTGATGCTTTTTGAATAGCCAGGGATTCTTTGGAGCCAGCATAGCGGCTGTGGGTGGCGTTACACTTCAAGGTACTTCCACATTGGCTTCAGCCTCAAGCCATGGTAGTTGCTGTTTGGGTTTTACTGACAGTCCTGATCTACTTTCATAAATGAGCAGCGCTTTGGGAAATCATTCTCTCCTGTCTGATCATTTATTTTGATTTTCACCATCTGCTACACCAACCTCGCCCATGGGATGTGTAATGTAGTAACTGCTACTAAATTCATTGGTAAGCAAATATGATTATTTGCACTTCTTTGTGCAAAATCTCACAGTTAGAACACTTTTTAGAGCTAGAGTCCCTGCAGAAAAATTATCTAAACACTCCCAGGAGATTTGGTAGCTTTCAAATCGAACCCAAACTGTATAAAAGTAATATAAAAACTCCAAATGTTGTGTTAAGTGAGACTGCAGTGCTTGTGGTAAATGAGTTTTCACAGGGTGTTAACATATAAACCCAGCTGAGCAGGGCTCACACTTTGCAGAGGACAGGCTTATTATATATATATATGTGGAAAACATATTTTACTCAGCATGGGATGGAGCAAGAAAACAGCCTTTATTTCTCTCTCTCTCTCTCTCTCTCTCTCTCGATATTTGACTAATATTGTTAAATATTAATCTAATATCTGATGCTGTACGATTAGTAACAGCACATCTTGCTGACCTGTGCTTTCTGCTTTTATGCTCCCTGCAGTACATGCCTCTGTGTGTGTGTGTGTGTGTGTGTGTGCTCAGTAGTGTTAAGGGCATTAAAGTGTGAAAGCATTTCTAAATTGCTCTTAAATTGCTCTAGGGAGGGGTTAGGTGGATATATGCCCTGCAGGGCTAATGGAAGGAGCATTACTCTTCCATTTACAGGAAGATACTGCAGACATAGGTACACTCAGAAATACATTCTGTATTTTTACATATGCACAAATGCAAAGGGAAAACACAACACGCGTGCTCTGTTTTCCCCATCGTCTCAGCCAGACTGATCATCCTCTTCTGATCCTCTTCCCCTTTTTGTCCTCTTTTTCTTCTTTCCCACCTCTTTTTGGTATTCATAACTTCGTTCTCTCTCTCTCTCTCTCTTTCTCTCGTCAGTATGAAAGAGGAGAACTTGGTTTCTCCCACTCACTCTCTTTGCCCCCACCCCCTTTTTTTATCAGTCTCCCTACCCAGTCAGGTTTAATCCTGTTAGTCACGGTAGATATATGGGGTCCTGCTCACTCTGTTTGACTCTGTTCCAGAGACACATTCCCCAGAGAGACCCTATGGATTCAGTTGCACACACACACACAGTGCACATATGGACACACTTCTGCGGGGAAACATGCGTTTACGCAAATAGACATATGCATACACGGATATACCCACTGTCACCATTGTGAATGTCTGGATCAAAATAAGTTTAAAATGGATTTTATGAACTATTGAAGAAACCGGTGGCTCCATTTAAAATACATTATGCAGTACATTATGCAGTGTATATTCTGCCTTTAAACAACATATCCATATACTTTGGCTGTTGACTGTGTCTTTGATGCATGAAATGAAACACTTACCCAGTAACCATCAATATGGCCACAATATCACATGGTCCGGAAATCATCTAAAGTATATCCATTTCCATCTCTCTTT
>NC_089526.1:21979204-22059982 GCF_963924715.1 Thunnus thynnus
ATAAACTGGTTATCTTCATGATTTACAAAGAGAAACCAAAATATTTCAACTCAGTGACATCATCAGTATAAAATTAGAAATACTGTTGAGACCTAGGCACATTGTTTGCCATCTAACAGTATTTTAACCATAATTCATTATTCTTCTCTTTTTCTTCAGATGCACTGTTATCTCATCTATCCCAGCCGGCACCTCCAAAATCTTTGTGTGTAATGGAATGGAAGGCCGTTATGTAAACATTGTGATTCCTGGAAGAAAGGAATATCTGACACTGTGTGAGGTAGAAGTTAGTGGTGAACCTTCAGCTACCACTGGTGAGTTGTACCATATAAAGTGTTCTGTCGATGAATTAGAGCAGATAATCAGACAAAAAGTTAAATCAAATATGCTGACTGCTTGCTCTTTACTGTCCTTGGTTAAAACAACACGTAATGATTCTGTGCCTTCCTCAAACTACCTATAATATCAAAATTTTGAACTTTGTCCAGATACGAATATTGCCAGAAGAGGGCAAGTGACTCAGTCTTCACCATATGGGAATGCTGTACCTGAAAGGGCCATTGATGGAAATCGTGCTAGCAACTGGGGACAGGGATCATGTACCCACACACAGAATGATCGCAATCCATGGTGGAGACTGGACCTTCTGAAGTCGTATAAAATCAACACTGTCACCATCACCAACAGAAGGGATTGTTGCCACCAAAGGATCAACGGTGCTGAGATCCGCATTGGAAATTCCCTCAGTGACAATGGCAATGCTAATCCAAGGTAGCAACAATGTCCACCTTATATTAGGTTTAAACATTTGATACCTGTTGTGTAAGTTACAGTCAGTTGATAAACTGGTTATCTTCATGATTCACAAAGAGAAACCAAAATATTTCAACTCAGTGACATCATCAGTATAAAATTAGAAATACTGTTGAGACCTAGGCACAGTGTTTGCCATCTAACAGTATTTTAACCATAATTCATTATTCTTCTCTTTTTCTTCAGATGCACTGTTATCTCATCTATCCCAGCCGGCACCTCCAAAACCTTTGTGTGTAATGGAATGGAAGGCCGTTATGTAAACATTGTGATTCCTGGAAGAAAGGAATATCTGACACTGTGTGAGGTAGAAGTTAGTGGTGAACCTTCAGCTACCACTGGTGAGTTGTACCATATAAAGTGTTCTGTCAATGAATTAGAGCAGATAATCTGACAAAAAGTTAAATCAAATATGCTGACTGCTCGTTCTTTACTGTCCTCGGTTAAAACAACGCATGTAATGATTCTGTGCCTTCCTCAAACTACCTATAATTTCAAAATTTTGAACTTTGTCCAGATACGAATATTGCCAGAATCGGACAAGTGACTCAGTCTTCACTGTATGGGAAAGCTGTCCCTGAAAGGGCCATTGATGGAAATCGTGCTAGCAACTGGGGACAGAGATCCTGTGCCTGCACACGGAATGATCGCAATCCATGGTGGAGACTGGACCTTCTGAAGTCGTATAAGATCTACACTGTCACCATCACCAACAGAAAGGATTGTTGCCCCAATAGGATCAATGGAGCTGAGATCCGCATCGGAAATTCCCTCAGTGACAATGGCAACGCTAATCCCAGGTAACAACACTGTCCACCTTATATTAGGTTTAAACATTTGATACCTGTTGTGTAAGTTACAGTCAGTTGATAAACTGGTTATCTTCATGATTCACAAAGAGAAACCAAAATATTTCAACTCAGTGACATCATCAGTATAAAATTAGAAATACTGTTGAGACCTAGGCACATTGTTTGCCATCTAACAGTATTTTAACCATAATTCATTATTCTTCTCTTTTTCTTCAGATGCACTGTTATCTCATCTATCCCAGCCGGCACCTCCAAAATCTTTGTGTGTAATGGAATGGAAGGCCGTTATGTAAACATTGTGATTCCTGGAAGAAAGGAATATCTGACACTGTGTGAGGTAGAAGTTAGTGGTGAACCTTCAGCTACCACTGGTGAGTTGTACCATATAAAGTGTTCTGTCGATGAATTAGAGCAGATAATCAGACAAAAAGTTAAATCAAATATGCTGACTTCTTGTTCTTTACTGTCCTTGGTTAAAACAACACGTAATGATTCTGTGCCTTCCTCAAACTACCTATAATATCAAAATTTTGAACTTTGTCCAGATACGAATATTGCCAGAAGAGGACAAGTGACTCAGTCTTCACCATATGGGAATGCTGTACCTGAAAGGGCCATTGATGGAAATCGTGCTAGCAACTGGGGACAGGGATCATGTACCCACACACAGAATGATCGCAATCCATGGTGGAGACTGGACCTTCTGAAGTCGTATAAAATCAACACTGTCACCATCACCAACAGAAGGGATTGTTGCCACCAAAGGATCAACGGTGCTGAGATCCGCATTGGAAATTCCCTCAGTGACAATGGCAATGCTAATCCAAGGTAGCAACACTGTCCACCTTATATTAGGTTTAAACATTTGATACCTGTTGTGTAAGTTACAGTCAGTTGATAAACTGGTTATCTTCATGATTCACAAAGAGAAACCAAAATATTTCAACTCAGTGACATCATCAGTATAAAATTAGAAATACTGTTGAGACCTAGGCACAGTGTTTGCCATCTAACAGTATTTTAACCATAATTCATTATTCTTCTCTTTTTCTTCAGATGCACTGTTATCTCATCTATCCCAGCCGGCACCTCCAAAACCTTTGTGTGTAATGGAATGGAAGGCCGTTATGTAAACATTGTGATTCCTGGAAGAAAGGAATATCTGACACTGTGTGAGGTAGAAGTTAGTGGTGAACCTTCAGCTACCACTGGTGAGTTGTACCATATAAAGTGTTCTGTCAATGAATTAGAGCAGATAGTCTGACAAAAAGTTAAATCAAATATGCTGACTGCTCGTTCTTTACTGTCCTCGGTTAAAACAACGCATGTAATGATTCTGTGCCTTCCTCAAACTACCAATAATTTCAAAATTTTGAACTTTGTCCAGATACGAATATTGCCAGAATCGGACAAGTGACTCAGTCTTCACTGTATGGGAAAGCTGTCCCTGAAAGGGCCATTGATGGAAATCGTGCTAGCAACTGGGGACAGAGATCCTGTGCCTGCACACGGAATGATCGCAATCCATGGTGGAGACTGGACCTTCTGAAGTCGTATAAGATCTACACTGTCACCATCACCAACAGAAAGGATTGTTGCCCCAATAGGATCAATGGAGCTGAGATCCGCATCGGAAATTCCCTCAGTGACAATGGCAACGCTAATCCCAGGTAACAACACTGTCCACCTTATATTAGGTTTAAACATTTGATACCTGTTGTGTAAGTTACAGTCAGTTGATAAACTGGTTATCTTCATGATTCACAAAGAGAAACCAAAATATTTCAACTCAGTGACATCATCAGTATAAAATTAGAAATACTGTTGAGACCTAGGCACAGTGTTTGCCATCTAACAGTATTTTAACCATAATTCATTATTCTTCTCTTTTTCTTCAGATGCACTGTTATCTCATCTATCCCAGCCGGCACCTCCAAAACCTTTGTGTGTAATGGAATGGAAGGCCGTTATGTAAACATTGTGATTCCTGGAAGAAAGGAATATCTGACACTGTGTGAGGTAGAAGTTAGTGGTGAACCTTCAGCTACCACTGGTGAGTTGTACCATATAAAGTGTTCTGTCGATGAATTTGAGCAGATAATCAGACAAAAAGTTAAATCAAATATGCTGACTGCTCGTTCTTTACTGTCCTTGGTTAAAACAACACGTAATGATTCTGTGCCTCCCCCATACTACCTATAATATCAAAATTTTGAACTTTATCCAGATACGAATATTGCCAGAAGAGGACAAGTGACTCAGTCTTCACTGTATGGGAATGCTGTACCTAAAAGGGCCATTGATGGAAATCGTGCTAGCAACTGGGGACAGGGATCATGTACCCACACACAGAATGATCGCAATCCATGGTGGAGACTGGACCTTCTGAAGTCGTATAAGATCTACACTGTCACCATCACCAACAGAAGGGATTGTTGCCACCAAAGGATCAACGGTGCTGAGATCCGCATTGGAAATTCCCTCAGTGACAATGGCAATGCTAATCCAAGGTAGCAACACTGTCCACCTTATATTAGGTTTAAACATTTGATACCTGTTGTGTAAGTTACAGTCAGTTGATAAACTGGTTATCTTCATGATTTACAAAGAGAAACCAAAATATTTCAACTCAGTGACATCATCAGTATAAAATTAGAAATACTGTTGAGACCTAGGCACAGTGTTTGCCATCTAACAGTATTTTAACCATAATTCATTATTCTTCTCTTTTTCTTCAGATGCACTGTTATCTCATCTATCCCAGCCGGCACCTCCAAAACCTTTGTGTGTAATGGAATGGAAGGCCGTTATGTAAACATTGTGATTCCTGGAAGAAAGGAATATCTGACACTGTGTGAGGTAGAAGTTAGTGGTGAACCTTCAGCTACCACTGGTGAGTTGTACCATATAAAGTGTTCTGTTAATGAATTAGAGCAGATAATCTGACAAAAAGTTAAATCGAATATGCTGACTGTTTGTTCTTTACTGTCCTCGGTTAAAACAACACATGTAATGATTCTGTGCCTTCCTCAAACTACCTATAATTTCAAAATTTTGAACTTTGTCCAGATACGAATATTGCCAGAATCGGACAAGTGACTCAGTCTTCACTGTATGGGAAAGCTGTCCCTGAAAGGGCCATTGATGGAAATCGTGCTAGCAACTGGGGACAGAGATCCTGTGCCTGCACACGGAATGATCGCAATCCATGGTGGAGACTGGACCTTCTGAAGTCGTATAAGATCTACACTGTCACCATCACCAACAGAAAGGATTGTTGCCCCAATAGGATCAATGGAGCTGAGATCCGCATCGGAAATTCCCTCAGTGACAATGGCAACGCTAATCCCAGGTAACAACACTGTCCACCTTATATTAGGTTTAAACATTTGATACCTGTTGTGTAAGTTACAGTCAGTTGATAAACTGGTTATCTTCATGATTCACAAAGAGAAACCAAAATATTTCAACTCAGTGACATCATCAGTATAAAATTAGAAATACTGTTGAGACCTAGGCACAGTGTTTGCCATCTAACAGTATTTTAACCATAATTCATTATTCTTCTCTTTTTCTTCAGATGCACTGTTATCTCATCTATCCCAGCCGGCACCTCCAAAACCTTTGTGTGTAATGGAATGGAAGGCCGTTATGTAAACATTGTGATTCCTGGAAGAAAGGAATATCTGACACTGTGTGAGGTAGAAGTTAGTGGTGAACCTTCAGCTACCACTGGTGAGTTGTACCATATAAAGTGTTCTGTCGATGAATTTGAGCAGATAATCAGACAAAAAGTTAAATCAAATATGCTGACTGCTCGTTCTTTACTGTCCTTGGTTAAAACAACACGTAATGATTCTGTGCCTCCCCCATACTACCTATAATATCAAAATTTTGAACTTTATCCAGATACGAATATTGCCAGAATCGGACAAGTGACTCAGTCTTCACTGTATGGGAATGCTGTACCTGAAAGGGCCATTGATGGAAATCGTGCTAGCAACTGGGGACAGGGATCATGTACCCACACACAGAATGATCGCAATCCATGGTGGAGACTGGACCTTCTGAAGTCGTATAAAATTAACACTGTCACCATCACCAACAGAAAGGATTGTTGCCACCAAAGGATCAACGGTGCTGAGATCCGCATTGGAAATTCCCTCAGTGACAATGGCAACGCTAATCCCAGGTAACAACACTGTCTGTCTTATATTAGGTTTGAACATTTGATACCTTTTGTGTAAGTTACAGTCAGTTAATGCACTGGTTATCTTCATGATTTACAAAGAGATACCAAAATATTTCAACTCAGTGACATCATCAGTATAAAACTAGAAATACTGTTGAGACCTAGGCATAGTGTTTGCCATCTAACAGTATTTTAACCATAATTCATTATTCTTCTCTTTTTCTTCAGATGCACTGTTATCTCATCTATCCCAGCCGGCACCTCCATAACCTTTATGTGTAATGGAATGGAAGGCCGTTATGTAAACATTGTGATTCCTGGAAGAAAGGAATATCTGACACTGTGTGAGGTAGAAGTTAGTGGTGGACCTTCAGCTACCACTGGTGAGTTGTACCATATAAAGTGTTCTGTCGATGAATTAGAGCAGATAATCTGACAAAAAGTTAAATCAAATATGCTGACTGTTTGTTCTTTACTGTCCTCAGTTAAAACAACACATGTAATGATTCTGCGCCTTCCTCAAACTACCTATAATATCAAAATTTTGAACTTTGTCCAGATACGAATATTGCCAGAATCGGACAAGTGACTCAGTCTTCACTGTATGGGAAAGCTGTCCCTGAAAGGGCCATTGATGGAAATCGTGCTAGCAACTGGGGACAGAGATCCTGTGCCTGCACACGGAATGATCGCAACCCATGGTGGAGACTTGACCTTCTGAAGTCATATAAAATTAACACTGTCACCATCACCAACAGAAAGGATTGTTGCCCCAATAGGATCAATGGAGCTGAGATCCGCATAGGAAATTCCCTCAGTGACAATGGCAACGCTAATCCCAGGTAACAACACTGTCTGTCTTATATTAGGTTTGAACATTTGATACCTGTTGTGTAAGTTACAGTCAGTTAATGCACTGGTTATCTTCATGATTTACAAAGAGAAACCAAAATATTTCAACTCAGTGACATCATCAGTATAAAATTAGAAATACTGTTGAGACCTTGGCATAGTGTTTGCCATCTAACAGTATTTTAACCATAATTCATTATTCTTCTCTTTTTCTTCAGATGCACTGTTATCTCATCTATCCCAGCCGGCACCTCCAAAACCTTTGTGTGTAATGGAATGGAAGGCCGTTATGTAAACATTGTGATTCCTGGAAGAAAGGAATATCTGACACTGTGTGAGGTGGAAGTTGTCGGGGAAGAGTCAGATAATTCCATTGAATATGGTTGTGACTGGGTCTGAAACAATTACTCATATAATTTTCTTATTACCAGTTAATTTTAAAGCTAACAGATGCATATTTCCTCTTAATTTCTTTTAATGCTGAACACAAGGGTGAGGGATTAATTATCAGAGATATCCTCTAAACTTTCCATGTTGGTGGGATTTTCAGTAATTTTTGTATTGAATGGTGCAAGGTAGGTCATCAAAGCCATTTAATGAGGCAGTTGAATGATGATGTGATTTAAAATTAAACCGTTATCACGTGCTCAGATTTCATACCATTTCATAGCGTTAGTATTCCAATATTGATAGTTTATAATGGCAGGATTTTACTGGACCCTTCCACCAAGAAATCCATCAATTACCTTTTTGCCAATCTGTCATCTACAGAAATGATTACACTGAAAATAAATGGTGATCTCTGCTGCTAGTATATATTTTTGGAGTATTCTTTTTGTTAATTCTAAGACTGAATAAAAAGGGGCAAATTAAGTAAACATCCACCATGCATTCTTTCCCTAAAATAGTTATTTTAAAAAATATATTGCTAAAAACAAAAAAACAGCTTTTTTAAAGAACTCTTACTTGGGTGAGTAGAAACAGTCTAGGATCATTAATACACCACCCAGCAGTGCACCTCATGCCCTGGTCGTCTGACTTCATCAGACCTGCACCCACAATGATTTCTCAGGTGGAAATATCTTGTTAGTCACATCTTTAAGATACTTGTGTCTTATTTTTGTTCTTGTTATCTCAATCAACTGCCAATATTCACCTTTTGTATTGATTTTCTTTTTCTTTTTTTTCTTAACTTCACTCATAACTCCCCATCTCTTTTGTCTGTCACTCCTTCTCAGTGCCTAGTTTTACCATTGTATTACTGTTGCACATCCATATATCAGATGTATTCTCTGGGCATTTCCACCATCAGATATGACACATCATCCATCAGTCTCATAGGCTGCTGTACTTCCAACATGGACGCTCCATCACTGTGCCACTGTCAGAGGGGGGTCGGTAGTAGTCCACCCCCACCCTACCCCCATTTCACACACACATGCACTTTTTTTCCTGCAGAGGTGTCTTTCTTGGATATAACAACTTTCTGTGGAAACCTTTCTCCAGCATAGATCAAGGCTTCATTGGGGCCAAATAAATCATCCAGTCAACAGGGGGTAGAGGAGATGGGCTGACAGCCCCACATCCATGCAGTGTCTGCTTCTTAAAAAAGTTAGAAGAAGGGTCTGTCTGCAAGAACAAAAGGAAGTGCAAGAGTGTGTCATATCATGTCTTTGCAAGATGGTGAATTTCAAATGAACCCAGAGCTGTTTTTGCTGGTCTGGTATCCTATGGACGGATATTCACTGTCACCCATTTCCTGCCAAAAAAAACAACCACAGCAGCAAACAAACACGTCTTAAAAATTGTCGTCTGTCATCAATGTGGAAGTAAGCCAAAACGGTAATATGTAATGTAATATAAAATAACATATTACTTTACATATAATAGTATCACCTTAATTACACATTATATGTATGTTACTTCCATTTCTCCTCTTCTTTTTTGTATTTCCCATATCTGTTTAATGTCACTTGCTGTGAAATCATCATCAAGAAAGGTATTGTCAGTGCTGAACATCTCCTCAACTTCACTTGCACAAGCACATCCTTCATAACATCTCCCATATCTACATCAGCTGCTGTCCTACTCACAGTGTCAGCATCACAGCGCAGTTGGTTTAAATTGTGCGAAATGTATTAAGAAATACCAGATTTGGTTAATTTATAAATTTAATGGACATATTGGACACCACTATAATGTACAATTAAATGTTGATAGGATGTCAGATAATTTAATCACAAGAGTGCTACCTGTCTGGTTGTGCTTTGGGCAACTGCCTATACTTGAAAACAGGTGATTTTATATTTACTCATCATAATGCCACACAATAGATACTAAACATCTAAATAGTAAAATGCATGGCTGTGTCTTGTTTGAGACTGCTAATGCATGTTAGTTTACTATGGCAAAACAAATTAAATAAATACATAAACATGTTCAATGAACGTGGTTCACAGCAAATCCTGGCATGACCATTAAGATCTACAACCTTGAAGAAATCACCAGCTTGTACATTAAGGACATTAAGCCTTTACACGTCCATTAAGTAATTACAGCCATCCTCGGTTAACAGTTAGACTGGTTCTTATGCCCTCTACTGCCAGTGCTTGTTTTCTTGATGCTGCTGCTCCTTCCCAAAGTCAGCCCCATCCTACAATACCTTTGCTGTTGACCAAGAGGAAGCAGAGATCCTTACCTTGACCCTCCCACAACATAATAGAGCATAATAAAGGAGGTAAAGTTGATAAGTAAAGCAGCATTATTTTATATCAGACCTAGTTTGATCACTTTCTGTTAAGCAGCTTGGGTCATTTGGATACATAAGTGGCTGCAAAAGGAGAAGTTTGTTTAACTCAATGACTCAAAAACAAATGCCATTTCTCTTATTTGTGATATATTCCCTCATATTTGAACAGTTTGAAAAACAAAAAAAATTTGAAGGTGAAACTGTATTTTGTCATTTTCAAACTGATACACCGAGTTATGTGTCATGTGCTTTGTTGTAGAGGAAGTACCATGCAGCTCCTCACATGTAAAAGGTGGTGTGTAGGTGGCTGGCTGTCTTGAAATGTATTTGGTACATGTTACATAGTATTTGCTTGATGTAACCTTCCATCACTTGTCTCTTTTTTGATGCATTGAGTGAGGGGATGAGGCACCAGGGGAAATCTCTCCTTTAACCATTAGTGCTTCGTGCTCCACCTAGCATTTAATCACTCTATGATCAACAAGAGGCTCTCCTCCCAAGAAAAATGACAGAACCAGTCGTTTTGACAAGTGCCCCAAAACGACATATGTTTACATTTAAGTGACAAAGCCCTCTAGCAGTTGTAGTAATTATGAGGGGATGACATCAGGTGAAGTTACTGTCCAGCAACAAAACCCGCACAGATAGGAGGTTAGGGTGGATCGATGGGTCACCAAAACAACATTTTAACATAGGAGACCACTGTTCCTTTCCTATTTCCATAAGTGAATCAACATTGATTTTTTTAAACCACAACCACACAGTTGTTATTGTAACCATGACAATGACGGTCCCTTAACCTTAGGATGGTGGTAATATTAGCCTTAACCACGTTTCCCGAACCTCACCAAGTTACTTATTTGAACCCAAGCCATGATCTTTTCCAAAACCTAACCAAGTCGTGTTTGTGCCTAAAGCCAACCAAACCTATCATAAGACATATTTATTTCTCAACAAGGATTTGTACTGGTTTTGGAAGGTAAAGACAAAGGATGTCCTGCTAATGGGCATCCGATCAGAAAATACTGTGTGTTGTTCTGGAGTGCCAACAATGTATTTTGTTGTTTCATTTGGAGAACTTGCTGCCTTATAAACAATTACTATGCAATTCTATCTATGCTCCCATGCACTTATCTACATACAGTACACAAAGTCTTGCATTGACACAAGACAGCACACAAACACAATTTCACTTCACACAAAAGACAGAGAGAAAACACACAACTCATACACACACGCACACACATTTACAAAGCCATCAGAGCAAGGTCAAGCCTGACAGCAGGCAGATGAAGAGCCACTTAGGAGACCTGTCTCTTGTCTTTATCCTGTGCCTCCCCTTTGAGAGCTCTACACTCAAAGAGCATATTGATAGGGAATAAACGATGAAGTCATAGTTGCGCTCAATGTCAGGTGGAAGAGAAATGAACTGGATAAGTGTTAAGGCAGAGGAGAAAAGTAGAACATAATTGTGTAAAATTACAATCCATCAAAGAATTAGTGGATAATTAATCATGCCCAGTGTCATTGGGGGTTGCTGTCTCATCAAAGTGCCATAAACTTGCTTGAAGACTTAAGTAATGCAAGTGTGAAGACATATAATCACATCTAATGTATAGAAAATGGAGACTGGAAGAAGCAATGGCATAATAAAACCCAGTACATTGTATGGTAATGAATACAGTGCTCAAAATACAGCGCACTGGAGTACAGAAATCCATATTAGGTTTGATTTAGAGAATACAACTGAAGAGAGAAAACAGAATAAATAATGTTTGACTGCAACAAAACCCTAGCCAACCTTCCACCACACCCGAGCTACACAATGCCTGAACAAACTAGAGTTGGAAATGAATGCTTTATATCATCAGAGCTTAGAGGAGGGATTGGAGATTCTATGTATGTTCGATATTGTTGATTCTGCTCCACAGAGCAGGCCTATCACCTCTGAAAACACAGGAAACCCACTGGTTCAGCGCAGATTATAAATATGCATGGAAATCAATACATATTTGGCAGTGGGGGAGAGAAAAATTGAGAAAAACACAGGAAGAGAGCAGAGGCCCTGGAATGTTCATCTTCATTTATTACAGTCATTTATTCTCTTTCTCTCTCTTCCCTCTGCTGCACATGTACACATACTCACTTCCCTACCTACGCATGCACACACACAGACACGCGCACACACACATATGCATGCACAGCAAGAGAGAGGGAGAGAAAGAAAATGTCCAGATCAGCAAATTATCCATTCTTTTCTCTGCGACCGTCCCTGTGGGGCTGTGCAGTGTGTAATAGCAAGTGCACCCCGCTGACGATTAGCCAGACTGTATATTTGTCATTTCAGGTCCATAAGGGAGGCCAGGGAGCAGTCTGAGACACAGGTTCATTCATCCATTGACTTCTCTTCTCGTCAAAATCCACTCTTCAACATAATTCAGATTATTTATTAGATCAGTAAAAATGCAAACTACTGCATATAATTATGATAACAAAGATTAAAAAATCTGAAATAGGGATGTTTACTATCGTGTCAGTTTCAGCTGTAGAGGTACCCAGTTTTCAGGGAGAAAGTATCATTTTCAACACATCTAGCTCAAGTGTTACACCTCATCATTATGCATTAGTATACTCGAGATGTTTTACAAATTATACAAATGCTTGTGGTGCTAAAATAGTTACAAAAATGTGTTACATAATAACACATTCTTCTTAAGAGTGCAGTATTGTCATCTTGATTTCACCAAGCATTGCTGCAAGGGCTGAAATTGAAAAGTAATACAAGGACTATACCCATTGGTCCCATTTTTAATACGTAATAATTTGAAAATATTTTTGAAATGTTTTCTTTTTTTCTTGTTCACAACCTTTGAGTACAACTTGAGATATGTGACAAAAACTACTAGTTTTTATAACTGGGCAGACTAAAGGTCGGCTTCAGCATGAAAAATTGCAGCAGCAGTCTTGTCCCAAAAGGATACATCTTAGCTTCTTATTCCTGTTTTATGACTAATAATAATGGTCCTACTTGTCTTGCTTCAACACCTCTACACCATTCATTCAGTGTGCAATTTGCTGTATTTCAGTCTATCAAACGCCCCAATACAGACCCAAAGTGTGCCCAAATGACCTCTATGCAACATTACGATTTGACAACAGACAGTATAAATGCATGTTCATGATATTACAACTTATCTTTGTTTAGTAATTGGTGACAGTGGGTGGTGGTAATATAGCCCAAGGGGTCATTTGATACTGTAATGATAGCAGGTTGTCATAGTAGCTGGATCATTGTCACTCTTGCCTATCAGTCATTTCTTAATAGCCTGGAAAGAGGTCCCTTCCTTGATGGTGTGGTAAAGTGAACTTCAGTCAGACTGTATTTGGTAGACTGAATATTGTATATACTGCATATTTTTCATAATTGAATGAATGATAGTAAAAGTAAAGAAAAAAAGGAAGTTATTTATTATGATCTCAGAATGTTGTAGTACTTAGGATAACATTTGTGTAGTACATAATCCTATGACACATGCCTTTTGCAATGGCTGTAAAGATGTGAAGTGAATAAGACATTCACTCATTTTGTATCCTGTAACATCTGTATAAATACTAGTTAACAAGGCAAACTTTACTGTATGTGTGTGTTAATGACAATAGCTGTCATTATAGGAGATAAATGCCTCCCCAGGTAATGGTTCTCTATTGTCTACAGTGTGAACCCTGCTCTGTAATGGACATTAATTTATAGTAAACCCAAGACAATGGTGTCTGTGATAATAATATACGCACTGAGGCATCTATGTATAGATATCTGATTAATTTAGTGTGTTTTCTGGGAGCACTTGGGTGTATTCCATTGTCTAATGAACTATTCACTTTCTCCCTTCCCATTTTATGTCTTTCATGTATTTCTTCCTTCCACTGCCTTCCTCCCTCTAGCTTTTTTCTCTCCTCTTTTACACTTGTCTAAATCATTTTCTCCTTTTCTCTCTCTCTCATGTCCTCTTATCCTCTCTTTTAATTTCTCTCTCCCTCTGACCTCCTCTCCTTCTCTCCGTCTCTGGCTTCTTAATAAGCTCTAATACATGCACGCCATTGGCTTTTAACGTGTACTCCATATAGACCAAACAGGTGCATCATTAATCTAAGGCCTTTGCAGTGTGAGCTGTGTGTAATGGTAACTGGATAACACATTGTTTCCTGTGTGAGCTAGGGCATCCATATTATCTACCATCACTCCCTAATAAATTACACCTGGAGATGTGGCATTTTGTCTCTTTGTGCCGAAGTATTGTGTTGCTGGACTTCCCTGGTGAATGAATGAATATAATACAAATGCGTTCTCTAATTACCCCCTTTTCTCTCTTGCTAATACCCACACATACTCCCCTCTTTCTATCTCCCACTCTCTTAGGTTTTCATCTGATTATAGACACATTTAGACTTTATAAAATGACCTATATATTTACAGGGCACTGTTATAGACAATTATATTGCAGAGCAAACTGACGAATTTAAAGGCATACTATGCAAGATTTGGTGTTTGTGTTTGTAAGCACAACATTTAAAGTTGGCTTGGTCGAGCAAGCTACAGTGCTGTGAATCAAGTAAATAAAACATTATTTTCTGATTGTTTCACGGCAGTTACGTTCTTAAGTACAAATAAACACACCCACATCTCCGCACACTTCTGTACAACCCTGCGGGAAGGTGCAGAGAGCAGAGCAGAGAGATGGAGAAAGTGATGTAACCTGGTCACTATGTTTTTATAGCGTCCCAACCTCACACCCCACGCACTGTTATTGGCTGGGGGCTACACACCCACTGCCCAAAGGCTGACACCCAGAAACGTCCTGAAAACAGCAAAATAATAATATATATATATGTGTGTGTGTGTGTGTGTGTGTGTGTGTGTGTGTGTGTGTGTATATATTTGTATGAGTTTATACATTGTTTTTTTTACAATGTATAAAATAGTACACAGCATGCCTTTAAACATGTTTAGCTACAGGTTTTTATATACAGCATTTTGTGTGTTCAATTTGTAGTTGTGCAGTTAACATTAGGTGAAAGAATGGCTAGTGATACTGGGACAGTTGTAACGCCTTGTTACAACCGTCCCTAAACCAAGTTTCATTTATAAAAGGCCTACATAAAGTGGATGGATGGATGAATGGATGGATGGATGGATGGGTGGATAGATAGATAGATAGATAGATAGATAGATAGATAGATAGATAGCAAATTAAATGTAAAATGTCATAAAATTACATGCTAAGTTAATAATAATCAGTTGCATGGTAATAGTCAGTGGGAACACATGTGTTTGCTTACAACATGCTAAATATCAGAAAGAGGAAGACAGAAAGGGGAATCCCACTTCCTTTGCTGGAGATGGCTTCAGATGGCATAAAACAAGGTAAATCAGTCAGGAAAGTGGCCAAATCATATGGCATTTGCCATGTGACCCTGTACTGAATGTTGTCCTCAAACTAATCCATTTTGATTTCTTGTTTAAACCTTTTTGAGGATGTGTGTTCTACCCATTAAATCATTTTCTTGCATTATAATTTGATGGCTTTCCCTCTTTTTTGTCATGTAGTGTGAAAAAAGGTATTCATTATTTAAAAAAAAACAGTGAATAGTCACAATAACATGAATGTTAAATAATCTTTTTCATTCTGAGTATTTGATTGATTAATTATTTATATTTTTGACATGTTACCACTGTCCCTGGCATGTGTTACAACCGTCCCTGTACATTGGGATAGTTGTAACAGTGGAGTGACTGTATTTAAATCAATTTTGCAACCTGTACATATTTCATAAAACCACTTAAATACATTGTTTCACTAGTTGACACATTGAAGTTTACAATATAGCAAATGGACAGCTCCAGTGTAAATAGTTTTTTATTTATTTGAAAATGGCAAAAAGTGTTACAACTGTCCCTTGTCTCCCCCACTAGACCATTGCAGTGAAGGCCTGAAGTCAAAACCTGAAGTCGAAGCCCTAAATTTACCAGTCAATTCATTTTCCAACCTTCAACTATGGTCACAAGCAGAAGCAGAGATACCCTCTTTTTATTCCATGTAGTCTTCTTCCATGTCAAAACCTGGCACATACATTGCCCACAAGGCAACTGACCACTGACAGTTCGGTCAGAGATTTGGGTGTGTTATGCTAGTAGTGGCTAATATAGCCTTGAGCCAGTAGCCTCAAGCAGAGCGGAGGAGCGGGCTGCAGACGTCTGGTGCAAAGTTCTGGTAACCTCACTTCCTCCTAACTCCACACCTCCAGGTTTTATTAAATTTTAAAAACATGTAGTCTTCAGCCACCACTGAAGTGACATCACTTGAATTTATCAGACTTCATGCAGCTCCCTCTAGAGCCACAAAATGCTTCACATACACAGCAGTACTCCCCAAGACCTGTAAACAGACTTTGATGTAAAATCGATAAAGTTCCACTTTAAGTGTCTGTTTTTCACACATGTTAAAAGCAGTTTTGAGTTGTTGTAAAGCTCCTTTGATGGAGGCTAGCAGTTTAACCCTGCTTCCAGTCTTTCTAAGCTTGGCCAGACATGTCTTGATCTGCTCTCTCTTCTGAACACACAAAGATGAAATTGTTGTTGATCTCATCAAACGCCAAGTCCATAACAGCAATTCTATTTCCCAAAATGGGAATTGCTCTAAAAGTCCTTGAGAGGGGCAGTATGTCAAAACATGCACTGCTAAGTGTGATCTAAGCAGATTGTGTAATAGGCTCTTTAACCTTGCACTCTTTACAGCAGTTCATTTGTCCCAGGGTGCATCACAGAAATACTCTAATCAAACATGCCATCTAACTACATCACTCCCTAGAAATAAATAAAAATGTATAAAACACCATCTGGAAGAATTTGGTTCTCAAAGTGACCCCAGTGATATTGAAAATCAGCTCAGTCTCTTTCTGTCTTTCTTTCTTTGACAAAAAACAAAAAAACAACAAAAAAGTCTATCCTTGTCACCTCTCTACCAGTGCTTAATTCCCAGTATGCCAACGGTATGTAAAGAACCTTTTGTCATTACAAGCAAATGGCACCCTGTGGCTTTATTTATGTGGGCTTTAGTAAAATATAGGGTCTACAGCCCCATGGTAGTCCCAGAATGGGATTACTGCTTATTAATCTCTGTCAAATGCACAGTTAGACGTCTGGAGTACACACACAAACCTACATGCACGCCTGATTTAACACATGCACAGTGATGTACACGCAAAACTTATGCAGATTTACATTGATATAGACATATACACGCTTTGTCAAGGTGTGTGTATATCACTGGGCTCCAGTTCTTGACAGAGAAAAGAAAACATTGGTTATTATGACTTGATTCTGAATTTTATTTTACTTTTTTTGTATTTATTCTGACATGCCACCATTTCCATGTAGGAAGAAAAAAAAAATCTAATGAGCATTTAGGTCAAGAGAAAATCGTAAATATATACCAAATAAACCAAATATCTTGGAGCATCTACATAATATTACAGAAGAGAATATAATTATAATTTGAAGTGATGAAATTGCATGTTTTGTGCTTACCAACAGCGTAAACATCAAATCTGGTGTTGTACATTTGAGAAGCTGGAACTAGCAAATATTTATATTTATTGTTTGTTTTTTGCTTGATAAAGCCTTTTATAAAAATTTTGATCAACATTTTCTGTTGATCAACTACTTGATTAATCAAAATTTTATTTTTTACAGTGTGACGTGATCAAAATTGATCCACTAGCAACCACAAGTCTAAATACATGCAAAGACTGGGTCCATGGCATCTGTCTTCACACGCATTCACAACCTCAAATGAATTACTTTATGCTATTCTATAAAATTATGCTACTTCACATACCCACTGTTGTCTGTCTTTCTCTGCAGTTCCTCTAGAACATACACACAGAGCAAAAGACACATGCACACCACAATGATACAATTTGTTGTACTCGGGCCAAGTCCAGGGATCGCCTGAGGATGGGGAACAGTTGGCTGCCACATTTGGCTGGTTCCACACTGTTAGTCAGATATAGGCCCAAGTGTACAGGGGGAATAGTCTTTTAAATGATATCTACCCCACTGCCTGTGTCTGTATGCTCACATGTGCACTGTATACAAATGTGTAAGAGAAACACACATACTGTACATGCATATGTTCATACATATGCATATTTAAATGACTGCGTGTGTTTGTGTGTGTGTGTGTACTTGCATTTGCTTCTGTCATTATTTGACAAGTTTTTCCTGAACATAAGCAAGCTGTCCTGTCCAACTGGTCGATTACGCCTGCTAGTGAAAATGTGTGTGTACTCATGCAAGCTTAATTTCTCACATCCTCTCATTCAAATGTCTTTTTGTAGTAGATCTGTTTCTGCATTTCAAATAAAAAGGAAATGTGTGGTAATGTTTACTGCTGCTATCATTAGTGAAATCTCTAATGTGCTGTTAAAACATTCTTAGGCCCACAGCATGCTTGTGTTGCAATATTACCTTCCATCATTTGAATATTTTGTCACTACTATTGTGTTGATGCAGTCAGACCACTGTTTTCCTTTTATTATTTCTTCTTAGAACTTTTTATTCCTATCCATCTTCAGTCAGTGTTACATCTTACCATTCAAAGTAGAACAAAAAAAAAAGAAAAAAAGAAAAGATTTAAATTAGACTACATGCTATGATCCATATGTAGGAACTTGCTGACTGTCCAGCAGCAGAGAAAAGATCAAGATTAAACCTCTGCTATCAGTTTATTACATCTCTATTTTTAAAAACAATTAAATATGTATTTTATGTAAAGAAAATATCAAAGCATATTCTCAAAAATGGATAGTTAGCAGCCTCCCCAGTCAAAATGAGGACATTAATGCTCTTGTACAAAAATTCAGCACAAGATAATCACAAGTATAATACTTTACTTGGTGAGTGAAATGGTTGAAAAAACTTACCATTTTTTTGTTAAAGTATAAACCTCCATCTGATCTCTTTAGGCTTTGTTAGGCTCTGTACTGTGCAATACCATACCAGGAAGGCGCTTAATTGTTCCATTTAGGAAGCTTGACCTTGCTAGAATCTAATTAATTAGTGTGCTATGAAGGTTAATTAGTAACGAAGGATGTCCATGCATCATAAAGCCCCTTGTCTTAACCCACTGTGGCAGTCGGGCAGAAAAACAGTCATCAGTCATCCCCTCAGTAAGAAAAATCTTGAGTGATACTCACACATTTACATCAGAGTTAATTTCTGTCCAGTTCTTGTTCATTGACCCCTTCTGCCATGAAAGGCAAAGGATCTACCAGGTGGAATTCTCTGTTTGTATAATCAATGAGTTAATAGGATGTCCTATGGTAACTGATGAATGAGGTTTGTGATGCAGAAGTTGCAGGCATAGTCACTGCATAAAATACCATATAACGTATAGTATCAGTAAGAATTCATAAAAAAAATTTTCAGCATCAATAGGAAAGATTATTTGTAATCTGGACTGAAACAGCATTTATTGGAAATGACTGGGAGTTCATGTATGGACCTGATCAACTGATGAGCCATTATGCAGGGGAACCGTCTGGGCCTTCAAAGTATTAAGTGAAGGACTAAGAAATAATATTGACAAAGAATATATAAATATAAAAAAATATAAACAATTTTTGTACTACTAATAAATATATATATTTTAAAATTTTTATTCACTGAAATAATAGTAATAATTTCCAATCATCATTACAAACTTGGACTTATATGTCTTTGAAAACAGTGTGTTAATATAATGGAACGGGAAATGGACCGATCACAATTTTTCTTTTAATGGCATGAATTTTATTTTGACAGTTGTCTTAGCCAATCATATTTTGTTGAGTTGTGGGCGGGACAATATTCCGATATCTTCCAGGCGTTCGCATTTGCTTGAAGATGTTTCTAAAAACACACAAGTTTGGAGTTAGAAATGCTAACTCCAAACTTTCCATGATGGCTTCTCTTGCCACTAGGAAGCAGAAAGTTGTTGTTGATTGCTTCATGGGCACAAGTTGCTGGCTGTTAACTGGTCTCATTGTGAGCATTGTCAGTTTGTATGCATTGTATAGTTAAAACTGTAACTCTGATTTTAGGTTGACTTTTGTTCAGTTGTTTGTCTACATTTTTGTTGTGTTTGAATTTATGTTGGGTATTGCAGTGCTCAGTATGAAATGGATACATTTGTCATTCATTTTCCTACAACTAGTCTGCAGTCAAGACACATTTCAGTGAGAAATAAACAAATTCGTTTTATCATTTGATAATCATAGTTTTATATGCAAGTAAGAAATATGCTGTAAACCTAAAATTTGCCTCTCTAACTTTATTGCTATGGGCATGAAATGGCAATAAATGGCTTAATTAAGACCAATGAAAAATGGCTGAGCATAGCTTACAAAGAGCTTGTGCCCCTTTCCATTTCACCTCAGGAGGTGTTAGCTGGTCAGTATGAGACATTTGATATCTACATTTAACTCATTTGTACAGCATTGCTTCCTTTACTTCTGAAGGAGAGATATTAAATCTACACTGAAATTCAAGTATGTCTAAGCTCAAACAAACAGAAGAACAGCATCGGATCCATCTTTAGTTGTCGATGATATATAAATACAATATATGAAATAAGTGAATGTGATTTGCTTGTTTCATTATTTTCACAAAATAAAATAGGCTTAGTCGTTTACATGTCATATTTAAATTTAGTGATGTCACGATAGCCAGTTTTGTGAGACTGGTTTTCCGGAATCACCTTTGCGTGTTGTGAAGCCATTTAGGGCAAATAAACCTTTAGTATGCTGAACTTCCATGTGACAGGGCTCTGGCTATTATTTTTATTGCTATGTTTGAATTTTTTATTGCCACATGTGGTCATATTGAAGGCCTCAGGTCCAGGACCAAAGTATGCCACTGACTAATTGAATTAGAAAACGACCATGTGGTGGAACAATATCTTAACATCTAAACCAATCCCAGACAATACTTCTAGACCTCAGGAAAAAAGTAAAATAACCTAATGACAGCAACATTGCTTTTGTTGAGTTCTGTAGTTGTCACTCATTGTCACACACACACTCAAATAAGCCAAACAAGGTGGTTTATTTGCAATACCATGAGAGTGTACATTTTGAGTGCTTTATTTGGTGGAGTAAAGCTAGCAGGGTAATGGAAATCAGTTGGGGTTCTTTTAATATTTATAACCCTGACAAGCCAGAGTGGTACATCACAAACATTTCTTGTTACTTTGTCTGTCATGATGTGTAAATAAGGTCCTAAACTGAAAAGGTTATTATGACAAACTGGGAGATTTCATGGTAAGCTAATCATAAGTGAACTTCATGGGTGGTGGTGGTGGTTATGGGGGGGTGGGTGGGTGTGTGTGTGTTTGAGGGGGTGGGGGGGTTGATAGATGCAAACCACATAGGTCTATTCATAAAACTGTAATTGACTGTCAAGAAGGGTGGAAACAACTGTGTTATGGGCAGGGCTCCAACCTCTTTCTGTGGAATCAGTGTCAATTAAGTTTAAATACACAAACCTGCCACAAAATGTAAATAGGGACAAACAAAACAAAAGCAAAGTAATTGACATGGTAATGAATCCTCAGTTTAAGTTAGTATTATGGAGACTCGTTGAGAGAATGCTAGAATAGAAGTCTATTTTATGTGGGCAGTGAAGTCATACCTATGTATAATACATGTAGAAATATACTGTCAACAGTGTTTATAGGAGAGAGAAATGTTCATAAATATTGTTTACATTGTACAACAAACACAACTTGATGTATTTACATTGGCAGCAGGGATGTCCATGATGCTGCTAGTGCTCAATTTAACATTTTAACATATGTTAATGTACTAAATTACTAAAATAGTGAAGCTATAGGTAATGAAGACAAAATCGTTTTATTTGTATTGCACTTAGAGTTGATTCTAATCATGGATTTTCTGCTTTCCTAAAAGAAATCAACCAAATAATCATTTTTTACATCAAGCTTTATGTACACTACAGGAGTCTGTTTTGGGAGCAATTTTATCGATTATTATTATTATTACCATTATTATTGTTATTATTGATGTATTGTTTCATTCTTGTATTTTTTGACAACAGTGAAATCAATTCATCCTGTAGGTTTTCTAACAGAGCTGTTAGAAAACTTACTTTTTCTTCTTTTTGAAAGCTTCTTCATTAAGGAAAACTCTTACTCATTTGAATGAGATAGTCTTTCTTAAGTGATGTCAGTTCTTTTGTAGACGGCACGCACACACACACACACATACACACACACACACACACACACACACACACACACACACCTGAATGAACCATTTATTTCACAAAATAAATGGTTCTTTTCATTTGAGAAATATTATGCTGGCAAAATTCAATTTTTAGTCATAGTTTTTCCAATATAGATGCTTTTCCTTCTCTTCCTCAACTCCATTCAAGCTCTCCCAGGGCTTTCTTAACTCCAGGGCCTTGTTATGTTCAGTTAGGACTTAAAGGCAGCCATTTGTATGCCCTTACATCCCACAGGGAACCATCCTCAAAAGCCACTACCACAAGCTTTTCTTATGATTTTACAATCAAAATGTTGGGAAATGCTCAAATAGAGGTAGCTCTCAAACTGCTGAGTTGTGCAGTTTTCCATCTATCTGTGGAGCAGTAATTGACAGGAAAGGTAGGTAAGAGGAAAGCAGAAGGGAGGTAGGCTTTTTATTACTGTCACAGGTGTAGGATTGCACGCCTGTCGCTGAGTCTGCATAGTGGGTCTGTGATTGGGGCAATTCAGCTCAGGGAACTGGAGATTTCAGGGCATATGGATGGATTGCCTATCTGTCATCTGTATATAGTGAAACCCTGATTGGGGCATTTCAGATAACACAAAGGATTTAAAGTGGTGTGACAAGGACAATATATCAAATCAGACAACTAGCTATAAATTTGGTGCTTTTTGTGTAGTTTGTACATTTGTCTTCCACTTTTTTTTGTATTGACAGAGCATGCTATCTGCATGCATTACACACTTCTGCAACTGATCAAAGAGGTTTCTAGAGGCTGTTACAATAATTGTAATCTAGTCAGCATCTTTTACCTGAGCTGCTCTTGCCTTTTTTATGCCACTGGGAATCAATGCAGCTTAGGAGACCTCTCAGCTATTGCTATAATTATATATAACATAGAGCATCGCATGCAAGTAATTGTTACTACCCCATAGAAAGAACTATCACCTTTCAAAACAAATTAGAAGATTATTTGGCCACTATGTCGTTTTCTAATACTGCCACACCCCTACTCATCTTCCCCCTTTATATTAAAAACATACTTGTTAACAGTGCATATTTATGGTCAAAAAACACTCTTCTCCTTGTCCATGTCTTCCTCTACAAACAGGATCTCCTCCCCTCTAGTTATAGCAATAAAACTTGAAGGCTATACCAAATTAATTATTCATCAGTATAAAATACAATAACATGAAATAAATGTATATTTACATTTTAAATTAGTGTCCGAACTGAATGCTGTCTTATCTGCATTTGTTTGACAATTAAATGTCAGACAAGTTAAATAAGATCATTAATATAGAAATTCTAATAATATACAATGAATGTTTTTCCTTCTAAACAAGAGGGTTCAGACTTAATTCTTCCCAAATTATCTTGTAAGTTTTGGGATCACTTGTGTGATCCTCTACTGGATCACGTGAGAGCAGCCAGTAAGTCAACGTCCATTAAAAAAAAAAAGAAAAAGTTAGTCAGAATAGACAACAGTTATTGTGTTGCATCACTTAAAGTCCCCTCCACTCAAAAATGGTTTTGCTTATTGTTACTTCTGTTACTACTGTGCAGAGTTTACAATAGAAGGCTGCTCTTACATTCATCTGCTGAAGGGGTAAAGTTTATCTGTGCTCAGCGTAAATCTCAGTTTAAGGTTTATAACTATGATTAATTAATTAATTGTAACATCACAACTAGTTTGGAGCCAATTGTGGTCAAGTATGCAACTTACACAAGTGTGATATGGAAAATATTTGCATATTCATAGATTTTGATTTTTCAACACTGGAGAATGAGTAGATGTCATTTTAAGGATTTCAAGTATTTGAACTTTTTTTTTGTGGAAAAAACACATCAGACACAAATTATTATTTAATTTTTTCCCAAACAATGTTGTTATAGATCTCCTTTTTGTGAAGTTACAACCAAGATAGTTAGTAGTATTGAGAACAATTTAACAACTTGTTGAAGGGCTAGCTTTATAGTGAACACCACATCACACAAATGCTCAATTGATACTAATGATCCTGAAAGCAGTTACAGGTTAAAGTCTACGCATCATCCACATCAGTCAGTTTTTAAAAATTCTTATATGCTCAAAACATTTCTGAAGAGTACAGAATACAATATAATACAGGTGCACACTAATAGGTGTCAGCCAATGTGCAATGTCAATGTAATAACATACTGTATGTGTGTGCTCTTAATCTCTGTATCTTTCTTTATCTATCTTTTATCTACCTTTCCTTTTTTGTTGTCAGTCTGTAGCCTTGTGAAATGGTTTGTGTACCTGTGCATGCTCATGTGTACGAGTGTGTGTGAAGGTGTAAAGCAGAGGCAAGGCAAGAAATTGCGGAGCACCTGCAAGTCTTGCATGGTGATGAGAAAAGGGACACTAATTCTTTCATTTGATGTACTGTAATTATGGTGTCCACAGCTCAGTCTGGCACACTAGCCAGATTTATGTTCTCCCATGCTATGTGTGTGTGTGTGTGTGTGTGTGTGTGTGTGTGTGTGTGTGTGTGTGTGTGTGTGTGTGTGTGTGTGTGTGTGTGTGTGTGTGTGTGTGCAAGAGAGAGAAAGAAGCGAGATAGAGAGCAAGGAACGGAGAGCTAACAGGCAAGGGGAGGAAGGGGTGGGAGGGAGAGCGAGCACACGAGCAAGAAATTTAAAGAGTGTTATAAAACAGAGTCTCCTGTCTTAAATCACAGGCCTTTCCCTAGAGGAGGTAAGCTGTGATTACTATGATATAAGGTGTTGGCTGAATACATTTACATGTTCTCAATGACAAATTCACCTTGTTGGAGCTCGAGCCATTGAGATTTTAGTGTTAAGAGGCATCGTACATACAGTACATCTGTTTTCATTCTCTTCAGTTCTTCCTTACATTTTCTCTCACTTAGTTACTTTAATCATCAGTGAGGTTTTTGCAACTTTGAAGACCATCAGCAAATCATTCAGAAATCACATGGGATCTTGAACCAGTAATGTCACTTTACTAATGGCATTTAGCTGTATTGATTTCCTATACAAACATGATATATCAGTTCAACAGTGGTACTGACCATCTTTTCTATGTTGACAAAATCAATAAGTTTCTGTTCACACAGGCTTCATATCAACTTTTGAATAAAAAGGTTTGCTTAATCTGGTTTTTGTTGTTTAGCTAATGGGACTGTAGTGCCCAAATGTTGTCTGGGTAATGTAGTTGACTGTAGTGTTAGGGTCAGTCCAATTTAGTGAACTGTGAAGGTCTGTCTGTCTTCACATGTCCCTCAGTATAGAGGGCAGCAGCTTTGTGTCTCAGCTAACAAGCTCAGCGAGCTCCAGGTGTGTGGACTCAAAGCTGGCATCACTTCATGTTTTCCCAGCATGCATAAGTGGGAGTTAACCTGAGGGAATAAGGCAGCCCTCCTGCTCAATGTCCCTTATCCCTATGTGTTCCTTATAACTGTCTCATAATATTGTATGCAGAGTTTTCTGTATTTTGGCATTGTTTTTAATAAAAAATAAAGTACATTAAGAAATTACTAATCTTCTTTCCCTTAAAATGTGTGTACTACATGACCTTTAGTCACTTGTATTTTGCACTGATTTAATCTATAACCTCTGAAGTTTCTTTTTCTGTGATGATTCGGTTTCCTTCTCAGTATTTCATGACATCCATTAAGCTCACTTTGGTTGATGTTACTATGGTAAAAAATAACAATCATAAAAGCTGTCCTTTGGTGTCCGCACTGACTGAGGGATATTACGGCCTGTTTGTTGATATTGTAACCTACCTCCCAGATGACCTGAAGACTTTTAACCCTTTTAAAGATGATTTATTGCAAATACGCATTCTTTTTAATTATCCCTGCAGCTAGGTGTCCAACAGATTTGTAAAGCCATTACTGAAAATCAATACTCAGCTTTTAGGTGATGAATTAATTAATGAAGTGTGAAGTTTATCCTGAGTGAGAGCCCATTGATGAAGAGAGAAAGAGAGACAGAGAAGGAGTGAGAGAAAGAAAGACGGCGATGTGGTTGAGGTGACTCCTAATGATTCCATATCAGTTGGTTTGGAGCATTTTAGCACTCCGTTAATTGCACTTAATTTGTGTTTTGATTGAAATAATTTGAGGGCAAGGCTGGGAAACAAACATTTCTCTACTGGAGACGGGTGAGTAATTTCCCCCATCATGCCTTTGGCAGCCAATCTACCAGACTGGCTAAATGGATCATTATCCTAAAACCAATTCTACTGAAAGAATTTAGTCTTTGAAGCTCAACTGATTCTTTTTTCTACCCTTTGTTTTCCTCATTTTGATCTACGAGCTTTGCTTGTGCTGTTTCTCCAAACCTTTAGCCCCAATCTTAACAATCATTTGGTAATGTGGGGATGGATACCACAGATTTTTGTACACTCTTTAACCATTGTGACCTTAAATTAACATCTGAGCCATGGTTACTGAGCTCTAACAATGGCTGTTTGGTTTACATCTATGTGATTCATTCATGAAAACCTAGCTGTCTACAGAGGGGTGCTTTGCTGCTGTAGTCGATAAAGCAATAGTTCACATTATATCGGGCATAAAATATGAACTCTATTGGTCTTATTATAACAAACTGTGTCATTACTATGAAACTAAAACTTAATGTTGTCTTTATTTTGTGCATGGGTGCACATGTTTGAGCGGTATGGAGGTAGGGAGAAAAACAAGATGAGAGCCAATGAAATTCAATGTGTACCTGTGTAACAGAGGCAAGGACCAAGTGAGATACATGTTTGTGACCTGCAGCATGTTCTGCATACATGCAGATATATATATATTTTTAACATATGCAAAACATTTTGCAAAATGTCTGATTCTATTCCATGTCTAAATTAAACACCCTGCGGCTGAAATGACTACTTTTCTCAAAGTGCACTACCTTGCAACTAATAGTCCCCATTATTCATGGCCCTACAGCAGAGGTCACTGCCATGGGGTTTACTTTTTTTTTTTTTTTACCTCTCTAAATTGGAATTCAAGAGAAAATGAATCAAGACACCCACACATGGAATGAGCTATAGGTTTGACTTTGACTTGTCCTCAAACTGCAAAGTGAAAAAATAGTTTCATATGTCATGTGGACTGTTGGAGATTGTGCTGGAGGTCAGTATGGTTGTTGATGTCACTAGGATGTTGTTTTTTTTATTTTCATTTTTTTTTACTTGCTATGTTTCACTCAGGTTGTTTTTTCTCTCCTTGACAAAGGTGATGTGTCATATATGTAATTTGAATAGACAACCATGGTTCATGATAATTTCCTCCAGTAATCTTTAAGTAATATTCACATGATTTTTTTGTAATTCTGTGCATCAGAGTGAAAATGTTCAATGCAGATTGACTCTGTGCCCTCTGGTATCTGATCAGGTTTGATAACACACCAAAGATAATGCATAGTTGCATAGATGTTCATCAATGGCCACTTAACTAGGTAAATTATCTTTGTGTGATGTGATCAGAATTTATTCACCATAGAATTACCAGTGTTGAATCTAATACCATTAATATTACAAAAGCACATTTAATAAGTTATGAATTAAGATAAAAATAATTTGAAAACAAATTTGGAATATTTAATATAAACTACTCAACAGCCTAACCCCAGAAAATACCTAAAAAGGTTTGTAAACAGTCCAGTGCTCCAGAACTATAAAGTTGATCAGCAGATATGAAGGGCTTCTGGCTCCAGTTTTCACTTTGTCTTAAAATCTGATATTTCTGATGTCCCCCGGAAAAGCTTGAAGCCTGAAGAAATGAAAAGCATGAAGAAATTATTCACCTCAAGCAATAAACTGACCATCCAATCCAGAGCGACTCTTCAATTTTCCACATCTGCCAAGAGCAAGTTATTTCTGATAACGCAGACATCTGATAAATTGGTGATTTTAACGACCAGCAGTTGAATTAAGGTGATGGGTTGGAGCCTGGAACTGTTTGTCACCTTGCAAGTTCAAGGTCTGGCTTTTGAAAATGGAGACATTTTGCCATAAGATTGAAAAATCCTCTTTAGCTCATGTTCACTTTGTGGAACTTGACCTTTTCATCTTCCAGGCAGGCATATTATGTTATCACAGAGAAGGACAGAGTAATTCAGCTGACTCTCTGGTACATGTAAACACAGCTGCAAGATTGTGGTTTTCATGAACAGCGGAAGTTACATTTGTGTTTTCTATGTTTTATGATATGTTGCCTATTCTTGTCTGCTTATTCTGGACAAATATAATCTAAACAATAATGTCCGCAGGTTCTACAGTGTTGGTCAGTTTCACACATTATATTTTAGATAGATAACTAACTATAGATAACTAAATAACTAAATTAATTAACATAAAAAATAGAACGAATTTTATATATATATATATATACACACATATAATTCGTTCTATTTTTATATATACATATATATGTGTGTGTGTGTGTGTGTGTGTGTGTGTGTGTGTGTGTGTATGTATATATATATATATATATATGTATGTATGTATGTATGTATGTATGTATGTATATAGTATATTACATCACCTATTTACTGTAAGTGTCAGATGCCCTGGCTCTACGGCAACTTTAGACTATACTGTAGGGTCGTTTATACATTACATGTACACCACTTATAAATGCGGCATGCCTGTATTTTTTAAAAAAAGAAAAAAATCACACAGATATCTCCAGATGCAAAATGCATTGCTCACACCATACTATCTAGCATCAATTAGAATCCCATCCACATTTCCTGTCCTCAATATTATGCACCTTCGCCTGTTTCATTATTTTTCTAATTACAGGAGAATGGTGGAGTCTGATAGGATTTTATGTCTTTCAGTAGCTCCATTGTCTGTCAAGCAAGATGGATTCCCCCTTAGGGTGAGCAATATATCAGCTCTGGAAGTCCATATATTGTCTTAAGCATGAGGTAATGTAGCACTGATCCATTCAGGTACTCTCTAATATCAGCATGTTAATTTATGGGGCATTCAGAAATTGCAATACGGTATTTCCTGTTTATAGGCCTCCGGTCCACTCAATATTTTATGTTTCCTCTTTTAAGTAGTTATGGTTCAGCGTTTACACAATTCAGATGGCTTCAATTCATAGTAGAATTATTTCCGTGTCTGTGTTGATGTGTGCATCGGTTATTTCCTGATGATTATTTGCATGCAAGATAACAAAACCACTACTCATTAAACTACCATTTTATATTGTTATTGATAAGCTGCATATTTTTTTCAGTTCATATACAAGATAATGTATTTTTACTTACATTACCCATGAAAACAGCCCTTAACAGGAAAAGATGAGACAACATAAACCTCATTATAAGGAATGAGTTTTAAAAAAAATGCATATCTCCCGTTCCCATGTTACAGGCCACAGTGTGAAAGGATCGCTTCAGGTTCAACCACTACGTATTTCATGCTTATATACCTGTTTTCACAGCACCTTGATTTGACAATATCCTGCCACTGCTCAGCAAAGAGGGATTTAAAGACTTGAATGAATAACTTAAGGAAGGGTATGTGCTCTCGAATAAAATCTGTCACAAATCAAATTAGAAAGATTAATGCTGAGAGGTGTGAAGTGTACCATAAAATGTCAGAGAGTGAAAAACCTACGTTTAAAATGGGATGTCTTTCACTGAAATACATCTTTTGGGGATTTTGTGGCGAGATACTGTCATTTCAAGGTAGTTTAAGCCAGCAGAGGCAAGGGGGGCATTGAAGTTCACGGAGCAAAGGATCACCAAGAGTGGGGTTTAACTGTTCAGTTGAAAAACTGTAAAATTTTATATTTTTTCCCCCTAAAACATGATAAATGCAATTTAAGGTCATTAAAAAACAAACAAAAAAACAACTTATATTTGGTGTCACATCCCTGCAGTGCCACTTTGACAACTTCAACAGTGCTGGAGATTTTAAAATGAGATTTGAAATGTGCTATGTGTGTGTGTGAGGGACAGAGCAGAAGAGGGAGAGAGAAAAAATGTCAATGCTGGGAGGTCTGGCTCAGTTAATCTTAGAGGGGAACATGTAAAATTTAAATATTGAACATATAAATTAACAATGAAATAAATAATGAAATACATTTGAATTGTGCTTTGACACGGTCCCTTTAAAAAGTATTTCATTATATTTTATGTTGATGAAAAAACTAACATTTGGAGTTTAAAGTATGCATACAGCTGCTTTGGGTTGAAGTACTCTGGCTGTGCTCTTGGCAGAGTCCAAAGCTCACACTGAAGGAATTAGTGTTATTTGGGTACCCAAACTAATAAAATCACCACTTTGTTATATGAAGACTCACTGGAAAAAAGATAGAAGAATTATTTTAGTTCTGGCATGTTGTATCAAACTATATTCCTTTTTTCCAATCAGAACAAGCTCTTCGGTTTTTATTTTATGGTGGATTGTTTATCTTACGTTAAGTCAAAACTCTCTATCTTGTGTTTAAGTTTTACTAGAAACCTCCTCTACATTTGAACACAGAAAAAAAGCAAAACTGTTTCTGTACCCTGTTCCTTTCAACCCCCTTTTGCCCCCTTTATTCTTGTGCTGATCTTATTGTTATTATCACCACTGCTGCCACCTTTGATATGTGGAAATCCTACTTAACAAGGTTTCTACATTTACATATGTTCATTTCCTGTCCAACAATCCAGACATCATCAAAGGGGATAAAAAAATGACTCTTAAGCTAGCCAATGTACTCCATCAGAAGTGCTCATTGGATATTGGATGGTTGTATAGCTTTAGAAACCCCCTAACCCCACAACTTTCTGACATTGGAATTAAAGGGATTGGGGGTGAGGTTGTGAAATTCTGCAACAAACTGGCAATCTGAACTTCACACCCACTACATGCAGTGATTGCTAATTGACAGCAGTGTAGAGGAGAGAAAGGAAGCAGGATTTGAACATCTTTCTCTGGCTCTCTTTTTTTCATTCTTTGCACAGCTATTTCTGTCACTTTTCATGTGTACAACCAAGTGCATGTAAGTGAATCTGCCTTCTATCCCCGTTATCCCCATATTTAAATAATACCAGATCTCCTTCCCTCTCTACGACAGCCAGCATTTTACTTCACCTTGAGTGTGGCCATTTGGAAAAGCTATTAACACTTTTGTCTTCTGATGAGGTCAGACATACCTTGTATGGACTCGATTTGTCCATGATTCATCAATCGATCAATAGATAGACAGATAACACAGAGACATATAATATGGATTATTGAGGTGGGGGGGTGGGGGGGGGGTGAGAGACAGGTGAGAGAGGGGGAGAGATGAAGCCAGATCAGACTGACCTAGCGAGATCATTCCCTGGGTTATTCCCTAGTTTAATATCAGCTCTGATTCTAATATATATTTATGAAGCTCTCCTCTGCACACTGACATCCTAGTTATCACAGCAGCAGGTGTTTGGTCGATGTAGTATACAGCCTTGGTCTCAGACAAACACACACACAATGGAACACTGGGATGAAGCCTAGCATATTACTTCAGGACACACACACACTTGTATCTCAAGCAAGCATTTCCTGGAGGTTGACGAGCTTCACTTTTGCTGCTTTCAAGGTCAAAAAGAACTCCATGTCTCATTACAATCTACAGGTGCTTGTGGAATCCCAATGCCAGTGTGTGTATGTGTGTGTGTGTGTGTGTGTGTGTTTGTTGTTCTGTGCAGTTTGTGTGTATGTTTTGTGTGTGTTTATGTGTGTGTGCCGGAATGGAAATGAGCCCTCTGAGTATGGCTAAAGGGCTCTCACCCTCTCTCACAAGATAGATAGGATCTTAACAAGCATGAGAGCAGAAGGGATGTGTGTGAGTCTGTGTGTGTGTTTGTCCTCTGGCAACAACATTTTTCTGATTTCTATTGCATCAAATCACAAAGACAATTCCCTTGATTCTCTGACTTGTGGCATGGCCAGTGGTGAGCAGAGTAAGCTCTTCGATCAAATTTTTACCAGTACATATTTTGGCTTATTGTACATCATAGCAACTGTTGTTCATGGCAAAAGTACAGAACTTGCATTTTACATGTGAAATTAATCACACCGCCTGCTGCCATGCTGCTGATATTTGATGTTTTTACTATTTCCCACAAATCCCCTGAAAATACCAAGGAAAAAGAACAGTATATACAATGCCAGTTAAATGTTTGGACACACTAGTCCTTCCCATTCACTTGAATGAAAGCATATACTGTGCATTATTTCATTAATAGCTGCTCTAAACACAATTGTAATGACCTGTATAATAATTTAATTGAATTATAATTGTTATTTTACATAGAATTATATATTATAAAATTGTAAGGAAGATTTATACACATTTAAACATGCTATGAAATGGATTTAAGTGGTTGAAATGGTATGGGTATTCTCACACATCCTCTGTTGGATTTCTAATCTTGCTACAAATAATGGATGCTTGCATCGACAAGGCACCCATGTGAAGGAAAGACTGAAGTTCAGCCACTGTTCATAAAACAGACACCAGAGTACTTTGTTGTCTACAGTATCTGTTGACATATGGACACACTGTATGTAGAAAGGACGTTATTCGGCAAAGCACAAATAGTGTTTTGGTTTGTTTTTGTTTTGTTTTTTTACAAATTTGTTTCATACAAATATTCTAAAAATTATTTGTTTTTCAGGAAGAAAAAACAAAACATCTCAAATACCAGCGTGCAGGTCGGTTACATCACTACCTCAGTCTCTCTCCTCTGCTCCGCTGCTACGTCTATCAGCAGGTCTCAACGAGGGTAGTCACATCCACCTGCTATATGACACACATTTCCTAATTTGGACATCACTTCTGGAGTTGAGGGTGTTCCCCAGAGATAAAGCTGAGCTACTGACAAATGCAAAGTGCTCCCAAGGGACTCTCCATAACCTGTTGTTCCCCTTCTCCTTTCCATAAAGTTAGATTGTAAAAAATATGCAATAAATGAAAAGTGCAAAGCAAGAATCGCCTTTGAAGTTCTTCCCTACACGTTACACAATGTGCTCTCTCTGTGTTATAGGTGTATAAATAGGTAGAGGTCTGTCTGCAATGAGGTGATGAGTGAAGTTTTAGCTCAGTAGTCAGCACAGTGGTCTATGATCTGGGAGACTCTAGTTCAAGAACACTTACTGTAACACATTCATTTTCTAAAATTAATAGAGTAATAAAAACAAAAACACGATTTTTAAGCCTCTTTCCACTTTTATTTGAATACAAATACAAATAATTTAGCTGCTTCAACAAATGCAGATACAAATACGAATACAGCGCTCTCAGCATGTCCCTTGTATGTAGTGTAGTGCATTTGGAAACATAGAAGGGATACAATTTTTGGTCCCAAAACTCTGTGATAGACAACTAAATACAACAAGTTCACAGTGTTGTACATTTACACATTAAAAAGAAAGAAAGAAAGAAAGAAAGAAAGAAAGAAAGAAAGAAAGAAAGAAAGAGAGAAAGAAAGAAACCAGACTGGCACATCTCTGGTTTTGAAATGGAACTGCACAACAGGATAGTAATCCCACATTCAATTTTGTCCACTAAAGTGAATTTGCAAGAAGGATACAGCCAAAACAACTCAGTGCATCCTGATGTTTACTGAAGTGGCACATTACAATGTGGATGGATGAAATGATGGAGGGGGGGAAGAATAGTTGGAGATGGCTGTAGAGAGGGGAAGGAGAGGAGAGCCGATATCCAGGATGTATTCACCCTTCATTTAACAGGCAAACTCTCACCACCTTACAAGAAAGTATGAACATACTATATCATTTGACTTGCATGAAGTGATTTCTACATGCACAGAAAAAGAGGACTGCATTTTGGCTATTCTGTCTGCTCCACAAATGTCTTGCTACAGTGCTTGTTGAAATTGTGTTATATTTCCCTTGTGCATTAGCTCCATTTCACATTTTTGAAAATTCCACTCGCCATGTATGTGAGAGAAAATCCTCGCTGGTGCTGAAGTGTGGTGTGATGGCATAACATTGGTGGTTCATTGCACAGTGAAATAGCAGAGCCAAATGACAGCCTGGATTCCAGTTGGGTTGCAATGTGCAGCTCCTGATGCATTCTCGCAATCTATTGCAGATGTATGGCCCTTCAATTTCACTGACTGGCTTCTGGAATCTGGGATTTTGTTTTGCTCTTTTGGGTGAGTTACACATAGTTTCAGTGCCAGTACACATGCTGAAAATTAAGTGATATTTTTATGTTGTCTCTGTTTCTGTGTCTTTCTTACATACATGCAGATAGTAATGAGAGCACAACCTTCCATGCACTGACTCTGTACTCTTACATTGTCTTTTGCTTATAAACTCACATACTGTACATGTCTGTTAAAAAACACAGATGAATACCTGACAGTTGAGATGATTTTGAACATTAATATCAATATTACACTCATGTATGTGTGTATAGTACACACAAAGCGGGTTTGTGCATATAGTGATGTTCCTGTAGTATGTGTTTGAATAACTTTGCTACTTTAACTGTATGTGCAGGTGGCTGCCAATTCAATTGTGTATTTAGGATTTAGGGGCCACATTATTTCCACCTGAGAGATGAGTTATATATATATATATATATATATATATATATATATATACACACACACACACACACACACACACACACACACACACACATATATATATGTGTGTGTGTGTGTGTGTGTATGTATGTATGTATGTATGTATGTGTGTATGTGTGTATGTATGTATGTATGTATGTATGTATGTATGTATGTGTATGTGTATATATGTATGTGTATGTGTATATGTGTATATATTGACTTTATATATTATATTGACTTTTTCTTGGAACCCCCAACTAATAAAGCCTCTTGGATGAATGGTGAAACCTCTTCTTTAATTCTGCCAGAACTGTTCAGTAGAATGTTTTACTTAGAGTTAACTTGAAGTGCAACACTTTATTTTAATGTTAATCACTGAAATAACATTTAAAATATGGTTGATGTTTATTTATTGATTGATTGATTGATTGATTGGGATAAGTATAGTAATCCAACTGATCCAACAAATATTTTATAATATATGCAGTACATATGATTGGCTGTATAACAAGCAAAATAGACACTTACAAGTTGTCATAAGATACTGAGATCTATCTTTTATTTCCTTGTATTTTATTCAGCTTCACTGACTGTACAGCAGAGCTTCATTTCTCACATGAGGAAAGTCTAATCTACTACTGATCTACTGCAAATTGCAAACAACATTAAAAAAAAAGTCAATAGCCAAATATGCAATTTTCATAGACTCCCCATCTCTCTGTCTGCCTCTGTCTTTCTTATTCTCTATTTCTTTCTGAAAACACTCATAAGGAACTACAGTACACATTCCTATTTTCAATTATTCTGGCTGAGGGCAATATGTTTTAATGATGAGCTGATTCTCTGAGTGCAGTCTTCAGCTTTGCCAGCCCGAGCAGTAATGCCTTTTGCACATGTCAGGGTCGGGGCCTAGTTGTAATCTGAGGCTCATTACAGCTGGTGAGGCCAAGAGCAGAAACGGAACACAACTTCTCCCTGCAGCGCTGAATTACTTTTCCACCATCAGGTTCCCCTCTCCCTCGTTCAATGTTTCTCTCCTTGTCTCAGCTGCTTCACTGTTTGTCTTTGATCTCTCTCTTTCCTGTCTTATTCTCTCCCTCCCGTCTCTCTCTGTCTCAATATCTTGTTCTCCCCCCATCTGCTTCTCCATTTATTTCTCGGTCTGTGTTTCTTGCGCTCTTTTTCTCGTTGCCTCTCTCCCTTCGTTCTGTCTCAACACTCCTCGGGGGACCTTGCAGAGTGCAGTGGGTTTGGAGTTGGAGGCTAGTTTTATTGAGTTTGCTCAGGGTCCTGGAAAGGCCTATTTACCAATAAGGTCATGATGAGGTGCATCAAGTCTATGAGCAAATCCTCAAATCCCCCTCAAACCAGCATGTGTGTTTATGTGTGTGTTTGTCTCTTGCATGTTCTCACATTTTGCCAGCACTGTATATTAGATTCCTAGATCCCTCATAGAAGAGGGCTTATCTTGCATATTGAAAGGTACTGTAAGCTTAGTATTGACAGAACTGTGAATAACCTTGTTAAACTGATCTGGCTCTGCATCTGAAGCACTGTACACTGCAACCTTTTTCGTACATATATTGAAAGCTTAAACCATTCACCATGTAGCTGTTCAATGCAAAAAGATTTCTGATACACAGACTGTGTGGAAATCCTACCTTAACAGCTCAAATTATGTACCTATTTAAAATAAAGGGATAAATGGTATCCATAGGATTGTTGTAGTCTGGTTCATTTACAACATGCAATCTATAACACAAAATTATGAGGTCCCTGATGGCATCATATATGTATCTCTTAGTTGCAAGCATAAAAATATAGACCATAAAAACTTCAGACATCCCATTGTATATTAGTGATTTAATGTATCTAGTAAAATAATACCTGATGTTTACATTATCACTGTAGCCATGCCAAAGCTAATTGATATCATCAGCTGATAGCTGATGACTTTGATGTAGAGTACAAAGAAATAATACAAAAATCTTCATTTAGAAGAAGGCTTTTATGGACAAATCAAGTTCACCTCCAGTTAAAAGATACAGTGATTCTACCATACCTCAACTCACAAATGTAAATAGTCTCACTTATCTCTCTCACCAGGATCTTTACTGAAACACAAATTCTTCATATTTATTCTGTTATTTCAGTGGCTTGTTAGGGGGCAGCTCCCACATGAAAGCACAACAACATTGGCGAACAGCAGTTTACAACTTAAGGGTACCAATGTTTATACAATGGTAATGCACCAACAAATGTAGTAATTTGCCAACAAAGGCAGTAGAGAAGAAGACTGATTGCAAGAAAATGTGGATGTAAAAAATAATTTAAAACATTAAAAAAAAAAAAAACACACACATTTGTTAGACCTCAAAGATGCACAAAATTATTTTTGGTGAGAATATACAAATAAACATGTGTTCATTTTCAAGAAAGCTCCAGAGGAGTATAAAACTTGAAGTGAATGTAAATTTTGAAGAATGCAAGACAATGCAGATTGTGCATTGTCAATGCAGATGCAACTGTCAGGTGATAACAAACATAATTTTGTTTTAATCCTGACTTTAGAACTGTAACTGTATCTCTGTCACCTGAAATTCAAGTGATCTATAGTTAATTGTCAATGTGTTAATAATGCTGCACACACTGTCTGTCCATGTCTAAATACAACATACAAAATGAAAAAATGCATAATGCTCAGTAAATGCAAGGTGAGAGTTATACATACGTGGAAGCGGTTTTTATTAAAGCCATTATGCTTAATCCAGGTTTATTAAGCCAAACCAAGAGAGCTTTAATATAAGCAAACTTCATCTCACAGATTGTATTGTTCTAAGAGAATACTGTAGATTTCCCAATGCCCCATTTTAAAATGCATTATACTAATAATTACAGGGGAAGTAAAAACAGCTAATTTCAATTTCTTACAAGAATGTTTAAAACAATGGAGCTCATACAAGAAGCAAGAACAATGGGTTCTCGTAATTCTGTTTTCTCTTAGGTATGAACAAAATTTATGAGTAGTCCAGGTCATTTGACCTGAAATCATAATGCCTTAAAGACACACTATGCAGGATTTGTCAGTTGCTGTTTGTAAACACAACATTTTAAGTTGGCCCCTCCTCCCTGGCTCAATGACACCAGAGTGAGAGAGATAGCAGTGGTGGTCGGACAAGCTAGAGAGTGGATGGACATAGGGAGTGGTAGTAGGGAGAACAAAGCAGTGAATCAGATAAATAAAAATGTTATTTATCAAAACAGGAGGAGGAAGCGCTACATGGTTCTGATGGCTCATGCTACAGGTGCTCTTTAGCAGGGCAGGTGAAAACACAAAAAAAAAACATTTGTCCTTAAGTGGTGCGTACAACCCCTGCATAAAATGCCTTTAACCTAATGATAGATTAATAAAAATAAAATATATATATATAACTAGACAAACTTAATGCAAAATGTATATTCTGTTCACCACTATCATAATGGCTTTCCAGTTTACTGAGGTTTTTTTGATTGTATGATTTGTATTGACATACTTTTGGCACAGAAACTTATACAGTTCAGTAGTTGCTAATAAACTTCTCTCACTCCAGCAGCTGCCTCAGGGTCCTTATGCAGGTCTCTGTACAGTATCCTCCTCTGCTGCACTCGACAGACTTCCATCCTCCTTGACCGCCTCTCATATTGGCCATGGACCGATTTTCTTTAGAAAGACATTTCTTAGCATCTACCTTCATTAAACTATTCCCTCTTTACTTCAGTCACAGTGCAGTGCTGTTCTGATGACACATTGTTGGCGACTGTTTTAATTTAAAAAATTTTCTCGGTCCTTCAGTACCACTACTACTAATAAATTTGTTTGCTGATTTCTGAAAGCAGGACTTGAAGGTCAATGAAACAGAGCAGAACAAGTTGCCTTATATGAAATCTCACAATGTGGACCTCCTCATGAACAGCTGGTATTCATCTGGTTGAAATAAATGATTCATGACAAGTTTGTCCAGTGAAGAGGGTTTGTTCAATAAAACTTGAAATGTACGAGCAAATAACAAAAAGCAAAAAGTAAGAGATTTAAGATAAGAATATGAAAATGTGAGGCCCAATATTTCTACAACAAGGAGGATGAGCTTTTGATGTGACTTCCTCCAAATATTTTTATTTTAAGAGGTCTGTCCTTTTTTGCTCCTTCATTTTTCTCAACGGATATTTAAAGAAAACTTTACTCTGTGTCTGACAGATTGAAATGTGGGATTATGTTAAGAGAGGAAACTTTTCTTGACTCCTTAGGGTATGTACGGATAATTTATCCTTTACAGGGATTTGTGTCTATCAAACAAGAGTGAAATGTTATATAAGAAAAGTATATCTGGGAGGAATTTATCCAGCTGTAACTGATCCGTCCTCTGTCTTAGTCAGTTTTGACATTCTTTGATATAATAGAAGAGCTGAGGAATTGACTGGCATGGACAGCTTTTGAATGTTTGAATACATGAGCTACTGTGTCAGAATAAATATAGAAGACTTGTTTTCAATATTCATGGACTACAGACATGATGGACTATTTGGAAATAAAAAGCTGGCCGTATAATGAAAAAAAAAAGAACTAAAAACCTGGTTCACTGGAAGATTTACTTCTAAAGATTTTACAAAGGCTTTTTGAGGAATATCTAATGTTCTTTATTTTGGAATTACACATATGGCAGCAGGTATTTCAGGTTTCCTTTTTAGTTACAGTATTTTTATACTTGCATTAAATTAATCTCCTGAAATAAATGAAGCATAATAAAATACATATTTGTATATTCTGATAGGTAGCTCCTTCTTGTGCATTGTCATATTTTGATGCAATAGGCTTAGACACTCATCTCCCTCCTTTCAGTGTAATTGAGTATCAAATTAAAAGATTTCTCTAAATAACCTTACCTTCCAAACATAATCAACATGCGTTAATTTTGTTGAGTGTGTCAAGCAAGTTGCTCTCTGGGATGGGTTACTGGAATTATCATTATAGTCACTCTGTGATATTCACATGGCCTGGACTGCAGCAAGGTTATGGTCAATTTGTGAGCAACAAGACTGACTCAAGGCTGGGAAAACGGAAACTCAGAGATCATAAAGTAAGACTTTGGAGGGGGCATGAGGGGGGAAGGAAGGGGATAAAGAAAGATAAACAGGCAAAGCAAAACATCAAGAGTAGAGGATAATCGATCAAGAGAGCAACTACTGTAGTGTCTTGTGGACAATACATGAGCTCATTAATTGTAAAGTGATGGCACCATTCTCCTACCTGACATGTATTAATGTCTGCTCATCTGAGAAAAAGGGGAGAAGTGAGGGTAAATTGATATATACAATAAAGAGACAAAAGATGTAGAAACAGCAGCAACACTAAGGGACTGTAAAGGCAGCAAAAGTATAACATGGACAATGGTAACATGCCAACACTTATTTTTGCTTGACACTTTCAAAGAGAGTAGTCTAATATTTACAATCACAACCGTGACACAAATCTATACTTAAATGTACTGCAAATTAATGCATTATTCAGATATACACAGATAATGTGCTCTGAGTAGATACAAAAAACATCTGAATTTTTGCAGTAATAACTAATAATGCAAATGTTTTTTAGATTTGTCAGATTTTTGTCTCAGGCTTTTCCTTCACAGACACTTCAAACAAACTTTATTTTCATGTGGACCTCCACTACATGCACAATCTCTCCTTTTTAAATTATGCAATATGACCTAATGAGCTATTATGGCCTATTTTTTGTCATTAGTTTTCTCACTTTTTATCAAATGGCAAACTTTACATTACACACACAACCCAAAGTTTTTAAAGAAAGTCGTGCCATATGGCCCAATTCATTTATCACTTGTATTTTCCCACTAACATCCCGTTCTAATTACACTATTAATTTCCAACCAGACCATTAACAGTTCCACAGTCTTTATTTAGACTCAGTTGGGACTTGGTGGGGTTTAAATACAAGTCATGCTTTATTATTTGCTGTATTCAGGCACATGGTTAGTATATTCAGTTATTACGTTGGCAGCTAAACTTATGGAAATGGGTATGAGCAGCACAAATGGGAGGAGATGCCATGCAAACTTACAGTATGAATCCAAAGAGATATTTTTGTGACATAAACAGATACATATACAAATGACAGCTTTGCATTATACCCCTCACATGTTTGTGATTTTTCTGTCTCTGCATTGGTGTATATCCAGTATGTGTGCAGTTCTATATTGTTATACTTGCACATGTCTCTGTTTATGTGCATGTGACCTGTGCCTATATGTATCACAGATTTTTTTCTCCTCACACACCCTTAACCGTTAACCCCATCTCTCTCCAGTTCTCTGTCATTATTGCTGAGTCTGGGTTTTGTCCAGAATTTGTCCTAATCTGACACTCAAACTGACATCCTCATAGTTCTGCTGGCACATAGGATGCATGGAAGCAGTGCAGGGCTATATGTCAACTAAACAATAATGGTTTTATTATACAATGCTGCCCAAGTCCAGTAGACGAGACAAGGGATATATACCACTAAGAGTACAGGGGAGATGGGAATCCTGCCTGTATGATGTATTTTGTCGTTTTGTGTTGTTGGCATGTTTTCAGTTTCACTGTGCTTCTATTATGCATCCTTACTGCAAGCAGATATGAGGACTAGAGACAAGAAGACACTGGATTCTCTAAGGCGATATGGAGTAATACTTCTAATATTAAAGCTAGACTCGACAAAACAAAAAAATACAGACAAAAAAATAACAAATAAGAGCATGTTCTATGTGTGTATGTGAGTATAAGTCTCAAGATATACAATATGTTTTACTATTTTATAGAGCAAAACAAATACTGTGTGTCCCTGTATATATTTAAGTGAGGCTGTGAGTGTATTTATATATTAAATAATCAGAAGGGATGTGAAAATTCATAACTTGGAACAAACTCAATTCAAACAGCTTGAGTCATGGCAAATTCTGGAGGGAATTGCAGCTGAATAGTTGTTTGTTTCCCAATGTTCAAAAAGCCTGATATCATTTCATTTTGTGATTTTTATTTGAGTGGTGGATTATGCATTTTATCCTGCATGTGTTCCTCTGCCTCTGGTTTCATAAGTTTATTTCTGCCTGTAAAGGTTCAAATTACATCTTATCCTGTCTCTCATTAAACAAAGATGTCCTTTATTGAGTCTTCATTGAAATATACATGTTAAACACCTATAAATTGCAAGACCCAGTTCTATCTCACACAGGTTTGACCCTCTACTGGACTCTATGGGTAATACTTGCCTCCAATCACATGTACACAATCACCCACTGAAATTTGCATGTGCGTAGCCGGCCAATCAGGATATGCCTACTGATTACGTGTGTCTCCCAACGTATATATGCCACTCACTATCCTTCTCGTTTCAGCAACAGCCCGGCTCTCATTGCCGCTGCAAAGATGCATCCATTCTGCTTCAAGTTCCTCGGACAGGAGCATGCAGAGAGTGAAATTATGCAGCCACCACCTTGTGTGCACTGTCAGGCACTTACTCGTGTTCAATGCCGGTGGGACCATTTTTGGCTGTGTGACATCTCACTCCGCTGTGACGAGAGCGAACCAGAGCTCAAGACTGATCTCATCTCTCATCTCTCTGCTGCCAGACACCTCGGCTGAGACTGTCTGAGAGGCTTCTCCGATGGACAATGACAACAACCTCTCATCTGTCTCTACATCATCGCTGACCTTCGGAAATCTGCCACTGACTTCAGTTTGCCACAATTTCCCGAAAGTGATGGCCATGGTGATAGAGCATGTTGGGCTCCCTTGCCCCCCCTCCTCCATCCCGCCAAAACTAGCCATCTGGCTCCATGAAGGATTTTACAGCCCAGCTCATCCGGCTCGATCCGCCTTTGTTTCGCCTCCCCACTAAGAAGTGTCCTGGAAGGAGCCACTGAAGTCACCAGTGGCGGGACTGGTTTCCTTCCTAAGAGTGACGGGGCCTCACGGAGACAGGTCCTGGTGTGCCCCCCCGGAGGAGGTCCTTGCAGCCCTCCGGATTCCTCACTCTGAAGGCCCAGCAGGAAGCCGCAGCCTCTGCTGATGGAGAATAGAGACACGCTAGAATTTTTTGAGAAAATATTCTGTCAGCAGTGAACAATCTGGGTGTGTTGGGCATCGCAGCAGAAAATACACTGCTGGATGCCCCCCCCATAGCCGAACAGGTTGATTTTCTGGGCCACGCCACCATTATCAACCTAGTTCTGGTTGATGCTACTGCTGCAGGGTGAATGATGTCGCTTGCCACAGTAGGCTCACGTCACATGTGGCTAGGACTCAGGGCCATACAGAGGAAGGACAGAGAGGACCTCCTTGGAGCTCCCATAGCTCTGGTCAGGCTCTTCGGGTCCATTTCCTCTGCGACTGAGAGCTTCAAGACGCTGGAAGAGGAGAAGGCACAGCTAAGCCATCATCTGCCGCATGCCCAGGTCCCAGGTCGAATAGGCCATTTTCCATACAGCCAGTTTGGTGCTGCACCTAACCCGGAATATGTATGTGCTCGACTCAGTCAATCTGTGGGCTGTTCTGTCGGAACCCAGTTGGACGGCCCTGCAGCAGGCAGTTCTCAGACTGTGGCGGGGAGTGGCAATGACAGCTTTGACTGTCATGGAGGCATTAGGACCCATGGTGGAGGGCCATCCAGTTGTTGCACTGGGGCTCCTGCACATGCGCCACCTGTAATGGTGGTTCTCCAGCTTGTGCTTGGATCCCAGGAGGCTCAAGCACCGCATGGTGAACGTTCCCCCATCAGTGCAGGATGACGTGCCTTATTGGGTGTCCCCAAGGCATCTGTTGAGTGGATCAGTGCTGGGTTGAGTGACCTATATCCTATATAGCGGTGTTCACGGATGTGTTCCTGATGGGTTGGGCACCTGTCTGGAGAGAGCAATAGGTGGTGTGTGGTGTGTGGCCTTCAGGGGAAAACCATTCATCAACCTCCTCAAACTTCAGGCAGTACTCTTGGTTCTCCAACACTTCCTGCTCATGAGGGGGAAAGAAGCAATTCCTTCGTCCACAGAGAGCACACATACGGACGGCTGTCTGTAATGCATATTGTCTGGTTTCTGATCGACAAAGCGACTTACTTCTCACTCACTCACTCACTCAGCAAACTTCAAATACTCGTCAGAGTAAAGCAGAACAAAGGACTTGGTGGTCTGGTCTGTCAATTCACACAGCAAACAATAGCAATAAAGCTTAAAAAGCGAAAAGCTAACAACAGCACTGAATCTGAAACTAACACACCATAACACTATCTCTGCCCAGACTTACTCTTACTTGGTCACTTCAGAAAGCGAGCAGGGTGTGTGTTAAGTCCGTCTTTCGGTCTGACTCGGTTCCTTGGCTCAGATGCTGACGGTGCCGACCTTGTGCTGTCATTATGCTTCACGGAAAGCTGAAACTTGGCGGCGTGGCAGAGAAAACAGCAGAATTGACTCAGTTGAAGAGCAAGGCAGAGAAGTTATCCGCGTCTTTGTGAAGAAAATCTGTTTCTTCCTTCTGCAGGTAAACTGAGAGCTCTGGTTGCAGCAACGGTCTCGGATCTGGTAATTGTGTTCAATTAAACATGGGGAGAAATCTCGTCTCGTCCAGCGAGGGGAGAGTCTTCCAGTCAGTGGGGGAAAAACACGTGCATGGGGTTACCTTCTTTAGTGAAGCTGGCTCACGGAGGGACAGAACTCCCCCCCCAGGCCCTAGTGAGTAATTCCTATGAGCCCCTGGAGTGCTCCTCTCTGAAGGCATTGTCAAGACAGCTTTATTGCTTGTGCTGACCTCTGCTAAGAGAGTGAGTGAATTGTGCACCTTGTTGGTTTACCCAGCTGTTGCTGCTTAGTGGTGACCACAAGGGTGCCACTCTCAGACCGGACCCCTCCTTTGTTCCTAAGAACATAAGGAGCTCATTTAGATTGACAACTATTCAGCTAGAGGCATTCTGTCCTCTAGTTGGCTTTGTGAGTCCAACTCTCAAGGCAGGTAAGGACTCCCTCAATGTGGTCCGAGCGCATTCCACATGTGATGTGGAGGTATCTATAACCTTATTCAGTGGGGTGAGTGTCAAGGACACATGCATGGCAGCACATTGTTCTACACCTTGTCCATTCATAAGGTTGTATCTTTTGGACATGACGGGCTCCCTTTCAAGGTCCGGGCTCACAGGTGCGACTCAGGACTTATGAAAAGGGTGGTGTTTGTGTCAGCGGTGGGACACCTGCCTTATATACAGTGTAAGACACACATAATTGGTAGGCAGGTCCTGATTGGCCAGCTACGTGCAAATTTCAGTGGGCAATTGTGTGTGTGTGATTGGAGGAGAATATTACCCATAGAGTCCAATACGTTACTTCGTAACATTTGTATGTGTGTGTGTGTGTGTGTGTGTGTGTGAGAGAGTGTGTGTTGTTGTGAGGTTTAATAAAGACTCTGTGTGCTACATGAAATTTGCAGTCAGTGAGGTTTCTTTTGTTTATTTCTATGATTTCAACACGGATTTGTTGTTCACAGTTTTAGCATTATCAGGGTAAAAATAGTTTGTGTCCCCTGGACGCGTTGACAGTGAGTTTACTGCATTTTTTTCAGATTTTTAACGTGTCAGAGATGCAGGACACATACTTATCAACATCACTAAGGGGGAAACTGAAATCGAAGACCTGTTATTAATGATAATTTTTCTGAAAAAAGGCCTCTTGAGCAGTTGTGTCCATGGGTGTGTGTGTGTGAGAGAGAGAGAGAGACAGAGAGAGAGAGAGAGAGAGAGAGAGAGCAGCTTAACTGGTGGGCAGAAGTCAAGATTTATGTGTCTGCATGTGTGTTCAGGTGAGAAAAAACTACAGACAGCAAATACAGACAACAAATTCACAGCTGCCAAGATACAATGCATAAACACTCGGCCCTCTGTACACGAGTACATTTTTATGGAGAGAACATTGTGTATGCTATTGATGTTTTGTATATCATTATAGCATTATTATTCATGTTTCATCTTCTCACAGCAATGCATGATGAATTCATTGTCTGGAAAAGAATTACTGTGCAAAACTACCTAGTTTATATATTTTATGTCACACTATGCAATTTCTGTATTATGTTATTTTGAAAACAACTTTTGCATGTAATGTACGATACAGACTTATAGTACACTGTGAAGTATATACTATCTAAAATCAAATAAATATCCAATATCCTGTGCCTCCGACCACAGACCTAATATGTAACAACGCATTTTATTTTCACACAACTGCTTATCCTCTAATAGAGGGGCAAAGGCTTTGTTCAGGCTTTGGGGGGGTGTCCAGTGAGTATACACTCTTCCTGTCACACAGACATACATTTTACATATAACAGGTCAGCCAGCAATAATCCATCTATTCTGCCAAACAAAGAGAATAGATGACCTGATACCACAATGTATCAATGTCTGATTGACTAAAATTACTTTTGATTTAAGTAGTGGTGAAAAAATGAATTCTTACAGCTTCATGATAATACTTAATGATTTATTGGAATGTTTAACTGTTCTTGTTTACTCTTTTTCCTACCTTTTTCTGAGTATATTGCTCTCCACTTTTCTCTCTCCTTCTTTCCATCCCTCTAGATCACACTCCCTGTTGCTTGGAGAAATGAACAAATCAAATTACTTGTTCCTCCATGCTGTTAATGTCATTAGATTTTGAAGGACAACCACATAATACACCACGCTTATAGCTGTACCTCCAAAAAAGTAATAGACATTGGTGTAATTGTTTATATAATGCAGGTTTGTCCCTACATTGGTAGCTCCTTCTTCATACAGCCACAGGAATGAAAAAATAAGGAACTTTGCTGCAGGCTTTTTTCACCCTGTTTCTCTATTCATTAAATTGTTGGATGAAAACATGGAGTCAATTTGTTTCAATTATTTTTTTACCTTCTGTGAAAATATCCGTGTAATAATCTTTGGTCATCTCCAAAAACACCTCCCAGGAAGTGTATATATGGAAGGTGTTGCATTTTATTGGTGTATTGCTGGAGGGTCCAGCAGAGTGATATCAAATGGTTTTCACCACTGAACCCTAACACAGGGCACGTTTCAGCCACGTTTTTCAGTCACCAGTCTCATGGATCAGATATGCTTCAATTTTAATCAATGCAGCTGTCTACACCGACCGCATAACAGCTGGCAGGTTTCACATGCATGACCATGACCTGAAGCGCCTTTTTATGATTCTCGTGTATTTTCTTTCTATTTTGTGCCTTTATTTACTTATATTGCATATTGGGCTTTGAGCCATGGTGGCCCTGAGGTGCAAATCATGTGTTTTGTATAATGTTGTTGTGTTTGGTGAAATGTTCTTGTGTTTTCTGAAATGTCTTTGTTTTCCGAAATGTTGTTGTATTTTCTGAAATGATGTGTTTTCTATTTTGTTGTTGTGTTTTGTTGAATTTGTTTTCTGTTATGTTGTTTTGTTTTGTAAAATGTTGCTGTGCCTCTTAAATGTTGTGTTTTGCACCTTAGTACACACCGTCAAAGGCACAAGCACAATAAATTAATTGGTATCCAAAAGAAATTTCTATATTTGACCTATGGCTTGTTAGAGGCTTCTGTTGTATTTAAGATTTTGCTGTTTGACTTAAAGCTGCTCTAATCAATATGTTTATATTAACAATACTGTAGATTAAATGACTATGTGTAATGTGAAATGTGAAAGGGTCACTCATAGTGACGGACCTGCAGAGAATTATCATCTCACTCTACACTTCCCCTCAGCTCTACAGAGCATTTGAGTAACTTTTATTGCTTTGGTTTTACTATTTTATTTCACTCTTACCTCTCTCATGAGTGTCTTTTCAAGTCAGTTTTCAGGAATGATAAAACCATTGTACACCATCTGCCCAGCACCAACAGCAGGCATGCAAAGTTAGAAATTAGCTGTGGAAGAAAGTGGAACATTTAGCAGCTGAATAGCCAAACTGTGGACATGAATACAACTCCAAATGTGTATGATTTTCAAACCAAAACATGTCAACTTTATAAGACAATAATATGTATATCTTGTATCCACAGCTTGTTGCGTTGCCCCCAAGTGGCCAAAAATATCTACAAATGCAGGTGTAAGTCAGACTTATGTTTTCATTTCTTCCTAGACATGTCTGTGATGTCGCCTTTCAACTCTTATATCCATTTTTTTTCAGTCTCCCTTTTTGTTTTGCCATAGTATAGGGAGAGAAAGACGTACTGACATGTAACAAAAATACCCAGCCAGATGAGAACCAGGAATGTTGCACTTCACAGTTGGCAACCTAAACCCTAGGCCACCAGGACACCCCAGAATATATTTTACATGCACCTTTCAATATAATTCAGTCCAAGTGAAATCAAATCAAACAATCCAATAACGTAAATACTACTGCATGAAAAGAATAATCACATCAGAAAACAAGGTTGTTGGTATTTTGCTCACACTTCATCTATACGAAAGGCCACTTTATGCTCTATTTCAGGTGGACCACTCCCTCTGTGGCAGAGAATGGACCAGAACAAAACAGTTGTCTGGTGCTTTGAGCTTCCACCCTGTTCCTCCACGAGCCCATATTCCACACAGCGGGCTGTGAAATCATTTTTGGTCTCCCTCGGAAGAGAGCCCCCCATGCAGAAATCCATAAATTCATGAGCATCCACCATCCACACATGAAAAGAAAGGATGTGGTCGAAGCAGAGTGTGATAGAGAGCACAGGGAGAGAGAAAGTGTCAGAGACCAGAAGAAATGGAGAGGAAAAGCAGGTGAGGTAAAACAGAGACAGACATGTGGCTAGAAAGAGTAAGTGAAGAGAAACTGGAGAGAGAGGAGAAGAGAGGAGAGGAGAGGAGAGGAGACAAATGAATGCTGAACAGCAGTGTGAGCGCTTGGAGGGACCCAGCATGAGTCTGGTCTGAACCCCCAACCGATTTAGTGCCGGAAGACACAGACATAGGAATATCAAAATGCTTCGGTTGCTCACACACACACACACGCACGCACACACACACGCACACACACACACACACACACACACACACACACACACACACACACACACACACACACACACACACACACACACACACAGGCATACACACAGGCTCAAGCACACAAACACACACTTACACATAAACATATTAATGCATGCACACTTATGCATGGACTCTGCTTTTGATGCTCATACTGTACATGTTCTGATCTTCACACATACACATGCATCAACATGCACGCACACACACACACACTGCTGGCTGCTCTGTTCCTTCATTTTGCTCAGCCCAGCTTCTCACTCTCCCTCCACTCCCTGGGAGCTCCCAACCTGCCTGGCCTTGTTGCAGCTCTCCCATTTCTTTGCACTCCTCCTGACTTCTTCTCTTCTCATCTCCTCTCCACTTCTCAACCCTGGGATGTAGCTTTGGAAATCCTGGCACAGTATACAGTATGCAGCTTAAGTGCAGTAGGAAAGATAATGTACCCCAAGCAATGTGACAGTGCTCATTGATTCTTACATAATATGTTACAAAGCACATTGCCTAAAGCTATATCTTTGATGATGAAAGCTATTCACTTACTTTTTTTTGCAGCCAATAGGCTGAATTTGAATTACTTTATGATGATAGTGTTTCATTATAACATAATATATTTTGTGATATTGAAACTGGGTTGTTACATCAGCAGTGTGTTTGAGAAGCATGTATTAAAAAAAAAGATGCCTTTTGACATTTTTCTCATATTAATTTACATTTTACTCTTACTATGTTTCATTTTATGTACTTGGAGGTATTAAAGCTGTGTTTGGTGGCTTCAGAAATTATTAACACTGGAATGTTCTAAGAAACTTGATGCAAGGATACTTGAAATGTTTTCAGAATTTCCACATATCAAATTCAATTGATTAGATATCACCATCTACAGTAAAGACAGTCACATAGATCATAAGATATATATATAAAGCTTGTGGCTAGACTCAGTAACTGTGCAAAAAGGGTCTTGGTTAGAGAGGTGACAAAAAACTCAATGGCCACTCTAACAGAGCTGTGTTCCTCTGAAGAACCTGACATACAAGCAGCAACAGTCTGTAGCACTTAATCATTTTGAACTTTATGTTGCAGCGGCAAGTTGGACTGAAGAGTTTGCCAAGCAGCAGCTAAAAATGACCCTGTAAGCAGAAAGGCTGGTTTGTTCTGACCAAAACTTTGGCATAAATATCAAGCTGTGGAAAAATCTTGGTACTGCTCATCCCCCAGTTAATACCATCAGTCTAGTGAAGCATGGTGGTGGCCACCATAAAGCCACATGGATGTTAAGACTGGGAGATGGGTCAGGATCGATTGAACAATGAATAGAGTCAACTACAGAGGGGTCTTTAAAAAAAACTGGCTCAGATGAGCACAACACCTCAGGCTGGAAAAAAAAAAAAACACTTTTCAGGAAGACAGTGCCCAAAACCACAAAACTCTCGCTAATGCTGGAGTGGCTTTAGGATGAGACTCTGCTCTTCTGTGACCCAGCAAAAGCCTGGACTCAAACCCCAGTCAAAATGTCTAAAGAGGCTTAAAGATAGACAATAGCTCACCATCCAATCTGTCACTGCTTAAGAGGATTGGCTCAGAGGAATTGGAGAAGCTGCCGAAAATCCAGGTGTGTAAAGCACGTAGAAGCACACAGAAAAAGACACAAAGTCACACAGATTCTGCAAAGTACTGAACAAATTCATGCATATAAGATTGTAGTTTTTTTTCCCTTTTAATTAACTTCTAAATGAGGTATTTCAGGTTTATATTAATATGTGTAATTATTAATCCATTAAAAATTAATTCTATAACACAAAGTGAAGTAGAGAAAGAGGACACTTTCTGAACACAGTTTATTAATATTTTTCTACCATGTTGCAGTTAGCATTTTCATTCCCATATGAGAACATGTTCATAAAGAAAAACTGTTAATACTCTTTTAGATCTTTATCCCACATATATCACTTTGCTGCATTGTTTTAGTATAGTTGTTATTATTATATGACATTATATACAAGTGCAGGCCATGTATGTAAACCTACACATGCACATACAATACATGCAGTATACTGTGCATACCATACTGTTATCACCTTAGGGTTTGTGGTTACTGTCATGCTGATCTCTCTGTATGTTGTGTTCTATCTATAACTTTAATTAAGACTGGGGCTTTGTAACTCAGTAGGTGCTCTGTAGACACCACTGTGACACAAACACAGCCACACACTCACATGTCATAACTCAAAATGCACACACACACACACACACACACACACACACACACACACACACACAACTAGAGAACAAGCAACTGTGTCAAAACTGTTTATGCTCCACTGTGATACACACACACACACACCACACACATGCATGTAGTTTACAATAAATGCACAGATGCACACAAATGGACACACAGTGAGTGGGACATCCATTGACAAAGGGTTAACAGATCTGCACAGATGCACCAGGAAGCATAATCACCACAATTATTCCACCACAGGTGCCTATTGGCCACTGAAGGCAATCACATGACATCTCCTTACAGTCTTTGACATTTGAGTGGTTAATATGGTTCATTATGTGACACAAAGACATCGGATCAATAATTATAGTGAAGGAAAAATAAAATGATCTTGTTTGTGGTGGTGACGGTGGTGGTGGTAGAAGCATTGTGGCTTAAGAGGTGGAAAGAAACATAATTCCAAATTCTTGAATGAAGCAGTACTTACAGTATGTGTTGACTGCCACAGGAGTAGCTGTAAGCCCACAGAAATTCACACTGAAAGAGAAAGTGATAGAGATATAAAATGAATAATAAATAACTTCCATTGCAATGTATATGAATGTGTTGATTGACCTGTGTCATTGGCAGACAGAGACGGGGTAGGGTTAGGGTTAGGATAGAGAAAATAAAGGAAGAATTAAGTCTTTTATTAATAGGGCTGTGAATAGATTCATAGAGGTTGGGCAGCACACATGGAGACTCCATGATGAAAGAAGAATTTTAATAAAGTAACATGTGCTGTATCAATGATAATATTGATTCATTTAAACATTTTGTATGCACATGTCCAAACCAATTACAATAAAGAGACTAAACATAACCCAAACATTAATCATATCTGACATTGATGCCATGATGGTAAAACAAATGTTTTCATAACAAATTGATAGGCATGTGATTTTTTGTGATTTTATTTATATATTTACCTGTTAAGTCAGAAGAGAACAGAATGGGATGAATTAAACCTTTCCTCTGTTTCTAACATGTAAGTGCTGAAATGATTCTTTTACAGTATGCATGCTTGCAAAGGTCTTGTCTGCCCCCCTCAGACTGTCAAGCAAATAACATCCCTGTGAAGTGAATAAGTCAGTCCATTGTCTGGCCTCAGTGCCACCATGATGTCATGGCAAATGAGGGACAGAGGAGATTATTTCATTATTTGTCTCTTAAGATGCTACGGTCATTCTTCCTGGGGCTCTTGTGGTAAGTCATTGGAGGCAGAGAATTACAGGAAAGATAAGAAAGGATAAAGAAGAGAAGATGATCTCAGAACAGCCTATGTTTCAAGCTCAAAGGTGTATCTCTGTTACTCCCTTTTTGACACTGAAAGGTGAAACATAAAGTTGCCTGAAAACATCTATTCCTCTTCAGATAAATAAAGACAACATTACAATGTTAGGGGTTAGGATTTGGCTTGGCAAAAGTTACATTGTGTTACAGTAGCTGGCACTAAAGAGCCTGCTCAAATGTCTCTTTGGTCACATTGCAATTTACTTGTCACAAATCAACATCATTTTGAATTCCTCTTCACAACAGCTGTGATATGCTTTTGTATTTCATGATAAAGAAATTGTTTTAGCTCAACAACAAAATTAAAGCTAATAAAAAGCTTAAACAAACATGACAGGTTTATTTCACACATTGAATTTCCAAGTCAGTGGTACTGACAGTAGTCTCTTGAAGACCTTTCATATCATAAGCTTTGTTTCTCTGGTTTTGAGCTGTTTCCTGAGAACACACAGTATATCTGTCAACTTGACTGTCTAACAGAAAAATTACATGCAAGCTTAGTTTTTAGTCTGGAAAGTCTGAATATTCTGAGAAGTATTGTATTTCAACTGCAGCATGTCAAACCAGTTATATGTGTCATCTATGGATAAGTGTATGAGAAAGATGTTAATCCCTGTAATGATCCTTGAGTGTGTGAATTTTATAAAATATAGAGATTCGGCTACAAAATTGATAGTTCAAAGACACATTAAAAGGCAGTGGTTTACTCTGAAGGGCATACCAATTCATAAAAAATAAGAAAGAAATTCATAGACACATGCTTTGCTTTAAAGCTTTGTAATACTGAAGATGATGCAACTTGTGTTGCTGCATTCAAAACACCCTGGAGCCATACTCACAGTAGAGAAAGCGGTTTATAATATTTATCATAACACAGTTCAACTTCACATATGGATGTTGGTTAATAACAAAAGAAGTAAAAATGCCTGAATATACAATGGGCATATAATCAAGTTTTTGATAGAAGCAATCATTTTCATTAGGTAATTTTGGCCCATACCATTTTAACTGCCATTCTTTGGCTCCTGGGCTTTGGCCAGATCCATCTTTTTCTAAAATTGGGGTTTGCATATTTTTGCTGGTCTTCTTAGTATTACTCAGCTTATTTTCTTAAGAATTGTTGTTGTGCATAGTGGTTTTGCTGTAATGTATTATATTATTTTGAAAGCTTTTCAACAGAAAAAAAACATACTTATGATATATTTCATCTTTCCCTCAATGCTACCAAGCATTATTTCCGATATTAATTAATTTAAATTAAGTAAACTAATTAATACTAATTCAAGTTTCATAAAATCATCAGCTTTTCAATTGCTGAAGAAAAAATCCCAATATTAGCTGTTGGTTGTCATGTTAGAGATGTAAATGGCTGATTTCAAATCCAGCCACATAGTTGTTTTTTTTGGGGGGGGGGGGGTTGTTTGTTTTTTTACAGTATCTAGAAAATGTTTGGAATCCTGATGGATCATTAAAGCAGACCAACATTCAGACATTTTTAGTGAAATCTCTTTCATTCATCTACTGTATTATGTGAAGCTACCAGTAGCTGACCTGATGTGGCTATGTCTTTGGGAAGTGCGCTGAGAGAAAGCCACCTGTTCTGTATGTGCTGAATGGCTATTTATTCATTTGCTACATAGCCTTCTAGATAAGGGATCAGTAACTATCAATGACGTGGTTTACAAAGGCAACTTGCAAGAATGGCAAATCAGACAAAAGAGCAATCACTTAACATTCTTTATGTATAACTTCAAAATAACCACTCTCCTCTCTTTGGCCCTTTGGTATTTATAGCCATTTATTTTAATAATGAGGTGCTTTTTAACACATTCTCATGCTAAAACAAACACAGTTAGGTCAGATACACAACTCTAAGAGCAGGCTTCAGGAATGACACATATTGAATAGCAACACAAACTAACTGTTTGTGCTGCCAAGCTAAATATCCTTTTGCTGAGAGGGACCTGCAATTTGATGTCAGAGTTATCATAGATTTATAGTCTGTGCCCTGGCTAAAACCCAGGGGTGTAAAGAAGTACTGGGAAAATAATGCTTGCTAATGGGAAGGGAATGCTAAATTATGCAAATCAGTCTCTGAGCCATTAATGGACATAGTATTTTTTAATAAATTAGGGGCTATCTTTCTTTTCCTCTTCTCTCTTATTAAGGCCATTTGGCACGGGCCTTGAATCTATAGGGGAGGTGTGTTTAAGTTAATTGCTCCTCTCTCTCCTGTTATTCTGGCCTGTTTTGGCCCTAATGAGAGATACATTATCGCAAACTTCTTGGAATGATATTAGCATTTAATAGGGGACAATAAAGTACATTGGGGACACAGTGTGTGATGTGACAGAGCAATTAGGACTATGTTTTATGAGTGTCCTGCTGTCTTGAAGTGTAGCCTACACTGTAGAAATTTGCTAATTTGGAGCAGGGCTCAAACATCCAGGGACATATCTTGGGTGGTGGGGCTCTGGAGAATCGTATGAGAATTGCTGTCAGTGTCCTTTTTCTGCTTCACTTTGTTTTGTATATATATTTTGACACATTGTGACAGGAGAGGAATGTCAGAGCAAATGCGGTCACTTCTGGTGATTATATTTCATGTTTCCTTTTCCCATTCAAAGATTAAGCAAGTAGCAAATTTGTGTTTAACTGACTGTAAAATCAGCTTGTGTAATTTCATTTTTATTCTCTTTGCACTGTCAACACACAATAGGTACAGTGTGTGAGTGACAAAATGTTATTTCAACTATGTGTGTTTAAAATTGGCTGTCAAGACCAAAACTGTTCTAACGGGAAGGTCTATAATAACATTTTCCAAGCTTTTTAGTCCAAAATGTTACACGCCTATGCTGTGAAAGCATTGCTACCTGAACCTCTGGAGGGAATAGTTGAGAAACATAAATGATTCTGACAGAATCACTAATTGTTTTCATCTCATGCATTACATATGGATGTTGCCTCGTGCATGAATGTTTGTGGAATATAATATACTGTATGTGTCAGAATGTGTGTGAATGAGTGTTAGTGTGCATATGCATCAATGTGTCTCCCAAAAGTGCCAATACTGTATGTCTTCTTATGAAGTGAGCATTTGTCCTTGCATGTGTGCTGCTTACCCACTCACATCTTCTGCTGAGGTGTCATTTGGGTGCTCTTAACACACGAAAACTGTTGATACATGATGATGCATTCAGACTTAGCTCCATAATCTAGCCATGGCAGAACAAACCCAGTTGGACTGTGGGAGGCAGAATACAGGCATCTGTAATCCTCCGCCCAACAGACAATCAATCCCTCCACTGGCCCCTGGATGACTCCACAGAGTGCCCCCACTCACCTCTTGTCTTTGCTGTTGGCTGCTTGTGTGCATTTTAAATGTATGAGCTGGCTTGTCAGAATTTGCTGTGTGTTTCTGGTGCATATTCTTCAAGATATGAGGGACATTTCAGAGGTGTATTGGTTGTCTGTGATTACACGCATGTTTTTGTCTATTTGTGTTTTTGTTTCTGCATTAATTTTCCATTGCTTTTGTGCAGGAAGTAATTGTGATATCTTATTTATATATTGTGTATTGGAATAATACATGCATAATCCAAATTATTTTGGCTCACATTTAGTGCAAGGACATGAACAGACAATAAAGTGGTTGGAAGTGTTTATCATCATACTGTATAAATCGTGCTTTTGTAAAATGCTAATGGTAACTAGCAAGTCATTGACGACAATTGCTTGATCTCAGGGGAGAACTACCTGATTAAATAAAGGTCAAATATTCCACCATGGAGTTATAAGTAAAGTCCACCGTGTTATTTCTGGTGAAACCGCCCTTTTAGAGTCTTCTCTGTTCACACAGTATAGTTTGTGTGATGCAAATCTCCAGGCATTTTGAATAACCAACAAATAGCCTGTTTAATAACTTTGCAGCATGTTAATATTGATGTGTAAAGGTGTTTTGAGCATTGGTAATCTCCAGTGTACACAACCAAGTGCCCCCCCTATTCTTATTCTCATAATATTGCCTTCTTTGAAATCTTCATACAAGCTGCTGATTGATGTCGTTGGCAAGAACATCTGGTGGGCCTGCCTGTTCACAAACTGATAGGAGCAGAAAGGGAAAAGAGTTGTGCAAATCGTAATCCAAACAAGGTACTGAGATGGTGGAGTATACTATTAAATGAGAGTGGCACCTAAAGGAAAGGCAAAAGTCAAACCAATAGGGCTAAATATATTTTTTTCAATTTTGGTTATAACTGCAGCATCCTGAATCTACTGGATAGAGCCCAAAGCATAATTTACAATCCAAAAACTTTTTTTTTTTTTTTTATTTTATTTCAGAAAAGATAATTATATCTACTATAACTTCTTCACCTAACCAGGAACTCAGTTCATTTGTAATGCAACAGCTAAAAAGCCGAAAGTGAGTGAACAGTGACAGTTTCCAATCTGTATGGCGGCTGTAGAAGAATGTGGACAATTTGGCAAAACCTTGACATTATGTTCAACTCCAACATTTCCTTAAATCCAATGCCAATCTTTTTCAATAGGCCGTTTTCAATATGTGTTCTTGTCTTTACTTATGTACTTGTGGACTTGTGAAATGTCATCAGTCACAGTCCAAGTACCATCATCCACCTTGGATGTTATTTGTAGGATACTGGGTTGGAGTGTAGCTTTAGTCATCTCTTATACAAAATAACCTACAGAGAAACATCAGCACTGTTCCTAGCTTTAACATACTAGCAGAAGCTGACTCCATAATAATCTGAGAGGGAGCTTGAAGGTTCATAGAAATGTTTTTATATTAGTATTGCCACATCTTTCAAAGTTGCATTTTTTACCATTTCATCTCCTGAAATGTTGATTCTGTCACATGCAGATGTATAGAATCCATGAAAAGCATCTAAAAAAGGATGCAGGATGATTTATCAGACTCCCCATCATCTCACAACAGTGCACTGAAATGACCAGCTGGCAGGCCATCATCAAATCCCTTGGGCACAGGAGTGTCACCTCAGCTCGTACTTGGTATGGCCGTCGTCATACTCCATTAGGGCTGCTGCTGTTGCTAACAGTGGGTTTCAAGTGCCGATGTTTACCTGGCACGACAGCCTACAGCAGAGGCTCTTGAGAGTGAAACGGCTGCAGTGCTCACAAGAGCCAGGTGAATCCAGTGCTGCCTTAGCATGCTGCCCTCTGAGACAGACCATGCACACACAGTCCCGTGGTTTTACTGCTAGCATGGGCATAAGTGACAGTGTAGCATGCAGAAGTTAGCAAGCAGGCTGCTAGTGTGGAGACTATAGCTAATCACTATAGCTAATGTGAAAGCAGGCTTAAGTAATGCTAGTGAGGTAGCTAGCTGGGGTAAGGTGCTTGGTGTTACTGTTTGGCAACAGGCTAATAGGTGAGCTACAGTTAGCTCTATGGGGGCAGTAACAGCAGCCTATATCACTTTTCCTTGAAACCTTGATTTCTATCATGCAGAAATCAGGATTCCATACATGACATGGAAAAATTAGCACTCAGCAATTGAGTGGTTAGCTCAGTCTGTGGACAGTTAAGCCAATAGCCCCGTTAGCAGTCATGGCGAGAGATTTTACTTTCTGAGTAAAAAGCGAGAAGAGGTGAGTGAATGAGTTGATGATGCTGCATTATCCCTTTTGTAGGGAGAGAATGTCCCCCCTCTTGATGCAGTCATCATGACTTTCAGCCAATGAGGCTGGTTTAATGGTATTGGACTTCTGAGGACTACACAGAGGGACGTACCCACGGTGAAATACCGAGCACATGTTTGAAAGAGAACTTATATTAAATTGTGTGTGGACACCAAACCCGTGAATATACTAACAATATATATATAGTCGGTATATTCAGCAAGCAATGCATTTAGATTTAAGGACATTTGGACATTCAGATTGTGACATTATTTATGTCACAATCCAAATTATCTAAATTTAATAACAAAATGTTTCTAAAGATTCTCAGGACTTCTATAAATCCAAATGTTCAATCAACCAAGAGTTCCTTTTAGGTGAAGTAAATGTTTCTTCGATCACTGCAGTGTGAACAAACTAAAACAGATGCTTTTGTTATTCACAGTGCATCATTGGTTAATGATTTTTTCTTCCTCTAGATCAAATTAGGCCAAGCACTAATTGATTGTAATGGAAATGAGTTGACCACTATTGTCATAAGCTGCCATTGCTGTGTGGCCCCAATCTCGCTGTCTTTACGCTGATGGCTAATTGTTGGTCTGATTGCTTGGCCTTCCAGTGCTGTGGTTTCCATGCTAATAAGCTAATTATCGAACAACAATGTAGTCTCAGATAATTCAATCACTGTAGACACTAATGAACACATGGTCCAATAACAAGCGCTTGATATTTCAATTGTACTTGTTTTTGTACTTGACAGTTAGGGTCTGTGTTCACTGCTCAGTTTGCTGTACATGTGAGTTTATGGCAAATGGTGAGGTTAGAGAAACATGCCCTGTAGTCGAACATGCATCCATTAATATCAGAGTATAAAGGGTCAAGAACTCTTTAGCCATGCACTGTCTTTCATGTATGTTTTATTTATATACAGGTTATCATGCTAGTCCTTTTTTAATGTTTAGTCTGGTTGACTGCTTCTTCAGAAAATGTGTGTAGCAGCCAGAGAATATTCAGATGCAGTTGTGTCATACACCTACGCTTCTAAGTGTGTGTGTGTGTGTGTGTGTGTGTGTGTGTGTGTGTGTGTGTGTGTGTGTGTGTGTGTGTGTGTGTGTGTGTATTAGCTTGCAGTAGTTGTGAAGGTTAATGGGAAAAAACAGAGACAACAGGACAGGACACACTGTAGACTTTATACTACGCAGGGAGGGTTTGTCATTTTGTTCATCTTTGAAAAGATATGGCTACTTGTAATGGCAGACAAGCTTCGTGCAATCAATTTTATGATGAAGATATTTGGGCACACAACAGGCACCAAGACAGATGATGTAATAAACTCATTTGATTTATCACTGACTATTACTGTTGTGATTTGAGTCTTGCAAAATGCACACAGATTGTGTAAAGGCAAGACTGAGTAAATACAATATGTTTAATGTGATTCTGACATTGCTGATTGGGACCATAAGAGAGATTAGACTATTTCATTCAAACAGATATTACAAAGTGATTATATAGTACATTGGGACAACTGTATCAAATCTCAAATGGCACAGGAGAGACAGATTGCCACTACAATAAAACATTTATGGGTAGATTTACATTTCCAATAAAGAACCTAAAACACTAATCAGTAAACAATGCTAAATGCATCTTCAATTGTGAATTTAATGACGGCAGGGATTAAATTTACCTTGCGGTGAAACTGCTTGGTTCTTCCTTGCATGCTGTTTGGTACTGTTGGTGCCAAAGAAGATGCAACCACTAGTTTTTATTTTGTACATGCCTCATGCACTTTGATGGACTCTTTAGCCTAAGAGCAATAGCCAGATAAAGATGTACTCCATGCTGTGATACAAAGACTGAAGTATAAAGTGTCCGGGGAGCTTTTCCTGTTATATAGATTTATGGTTACAATGTACTACTAAAATACTACTGTATGTTTACCAAAACCAAAACAATGCCAATGCTAAGATGCTTGTAGGTGATCAAAGTTACTGCATAAAATAACATTTTTGATTTTGTTCCTAAGTGTCCATGTTTTAAGAGGTTGTGGGGTGTGGGACAAACAGCAGCATATGCATGAAGATCACAATGACCAAGCTCAGTATTTACCGTTGTTCACATGTAATATAAATATTTAGAGACTTGAGCTTTATAGAGACTACACTCTGGAACCAACCACCTCCAAGGCAGAAGGGGTCAGACCAGAGTTTAAAAAAGATCAAGATTCAAGGCCTATCAAAAAAGGAACACATCCTCTGATTCTACAAAGCAGAACGCTGCAAAGTGAACAAAAAAGAGAATTGGGGATGTGGGTATGCGATATAAAAGCTCCTGTTAATATTATATGAATTTAGCCCCAATTTCCTTACACAGAGGGATTTGGTGTCACAGAAGTTCATTTCATTGGCCTTTTGACATGCCTAAATCAAATGCTGAGGAATTCATTTTAGTATTATTTGATAGGCAGACAGGATTCACAAGGCTGGGGGCTGCTGGCAAAGGCCAGCCAGAGCTTTATCCCTTATTTAATGTCTCCTAGTCGATACTAGACAGAAGGAGAGAGAAAGAAAGAGAAAGAAAGAAAAATAAGAAAGTAAGAAAGTTTAAAAAGAGTGAGAAAGAACTTCTGAAAAGAAAAACCAAACCAAAGAACAAGACCAATAGCATGGCATATTAATAATGAAAGCAAGGGAAAGGGAGCAAGAAAAGATCTTCTGCTTTAGATGATGCCCCACCTCGCTGCTGGAAGCCAAATGAACATTCTGATTTTTTTAACCATGAAATGGTCGATTCTGAAGCTTTACTCAGACACAGAGAGAATTAAGCTGGTTTGACTGGGCTTAGGCTGAGTTATCACATCCCCCAGCCGGACACTACACACACAGGCTGAGCCCAGCAGAGAGGACAGAGGAAGAGGACTTGAAAGCAGGTGCAGGATTCCTATGGCATAATGCTGAGTTGAAAAAGACTAGCTGTCTGTACTTTAGGCTTTATTGGTCTCCGTTATACAAAGCACAGCCAGAGGCAGTGTATCAGAGGTGGGAGGTGGGAGGGGGGTGGTAGCAGTACTTACTGTAAGATAGTCTGGCAGTTCACATTTGGAATCCCTGATCCTCCCTACACTACAGGCACTTTTTACTTCCTTATTATTTTAGTCATATTCTTTCCTCTTCCAACTTTATTTACATTAGGGTTGTTCATATTGCTCAAGACAATGAACTGCTACGTGTGCTGAACAGTATTTTATAACTCTCCATGGGTTATTGTTTATTAATGTTGAACTGTATCACCTTGTGAAACATTAGCTGAGGCCGACAATTCCATTTTACATCCATTAATTTCTCTATTAGTGGCTCTTTTGGTCTCACAGCTGAGGTCCCTGGTTTTAGCCAGAGGCCAAACAATAACTGTCTGTGTAGGCAACACTTGTATTTCATTCATTTCTAAGTCCATTTATTTTATCTGTTATTGTGGTGGATGTGTTCTCAAAACAAAAGATTTGTAAGTATGCATGAATATGCATAACACTCACAGGTACACAAACATGCATGCACATACACAAACAAAACCAATCACAAAAGCACAAACACATGCTCCAGTGGTGGACAGAAGAGGTCAGTGTGTTGGCTCAGTAAATCATTAGTATCTCTTTTTGTTAGCCATTCAAGGTTATTTTACCTGAGGCCACTGATTTGAGCACTATATATGAAAAGCTATGGCGACACATGCATACACGCACCCACACACTGTGGCTTGTGAGACACAAGCCATAAACATAATCCATTTAAGTACAAATCTCTCCTTTTTTTGCTTTTATCTCCACAGTGCTGGGGCTTGATCCGAGATGAAAATTTCTAAACCTGCAACACCCACATCTCTGTGCTCCATGCCTCACAAATCAAGCCCTCTATCATTCTCACCGGCCCAACTCATTTTTCCTTGGAAATGAAGACATACTGTAGTAGAATCAATTAGGTTTGATGGACCTGACGCTGCTGTGGTCTTTCATGTGCAGTGCAGTTTAGATTCTGTTATTGCTGTGAGAGCAAAAAGGAAAGTTTTATTATTACTGGATTGTTCCATAATGTAATATTTGAGGAGACCCAGTACTCCTATGAAGGTCTGTTTCATTGCGGTCAATGTCTTCAACCATCAACTTTACACATATCAAAAATAGCTCAGTGAAATGTATGGGAATAGAGTGCACTTTAAATTCCTATTTGGACCAATTTACCTTTTCCCTTCCTCTCCCTCTGATACTTTTATGATTGTGTTTATGTGTGTGGAAAAAGCACCTTCAGCCAAAGACAAGTGAATTTTTGTCCTTTGGGGGGGTTTCTGCGGAACACCAATGCATACTTTTCCCTTATGTCTGCTGATTCACAGTAATGGAAATATCTATTGACCATAGAAATATATAAGACCATACCCACATCTAATATTGTCACTATGTTTTGTTGAAAGCTGCAGAGATTAAGCTGGAAAATCAAGTGTCATGGACAATCAAAAACAGCCCTTACACCCTTAAAGTTCTTAATGTGCCCATGCACACATCGTCTTCTCTGTGCAAGCTGTGTACATATTTGTAGCACTGATGTCCCTGTGGTTTCATTGTGACCTGCTGGAAAAACTGCCTACCAATTATGTGTGTCTGGCACACTATAAAAGTAGCATCTCACAGCTGTTCACTATCCTCATTTCTTCAGTTAAATCAGCTCACTGATCTTACCTCTCCGCGGATGGAGTCGCCACTAAAAGCTTGTTCCTGGAGTCACCACTAAAATCTCGTTCCTGCCTATCATGACAGGCATCTCTTCTGCTTTGAGTGCCTTGGACAGGACCACACAAAGAGCGGCATGATGCAGCCACTGCCCTGCATGCACTGCTGGGCACTACCTCCTGTTCAGCGCCAGCAATGGCGAGACCATTTTTGGCTGTGTGACATCTCACTCCACTGCAACGAGAGTGAACAAAAGTGTGTTGTTGTCTTCAATTTTCTTCATTGCGGACTCTGTTGTCAAGGGGAACTTAATGATGGCATAGTGGTCCAACTTGTTCCTGCGAGGAGCACTCTTGCAAGGATACGTGGGCTGCCTGTGGCTCTTTGTATCCTGTCCAAGGTACTCAAAGCAAAAGAGATGCCTGTCATGATAGGCAGGAATGAGCTTTTAGTGGTGACTCCTTCCGTGGAGAGGTAAGATCAGTGAGCTGATTTCGCAACATCGCACCATTGCAACATCGCTGACCTTCGGAACCACTTCAGTTCGCCACAATTTCCCGAAGGTTATGGCCATCGCGACAGAGTGTGTTTGGCTTCCTTGCCCCTCCCCCCATCCTGCCAAAACTAGTCATCCAGCTCCATGAAGGATTTTACGGCCCAGCTCATCCTGCTCCACCCACCTCTTTTTCACCTCCCCTCTTGGACATCTGGCAGTGTGTTGAAGTGCCTTGGAAGGAGCTGCTGAAAACCACCCTGAGGTGGTGCAGCAGATTTGGAACCAGTTTGGGAGAGTGGAAGTGGACCTGTTTGCCAGTCAAAACAACACCTACTGCCCACTCTGGTTCTCCCTGACACTGCAGTTTGCAGTGTGCATTCATACACACGCCACGGCCAAGGAGGCAAGGAGGCTGCTTTACATCTTTCTCCATCTTCCTTTGTCTCATTCCTCTGCTGTTGGAGAGAGTGAGACAAGAGCGGCTGTCAGTCATCTTGACAGCCCCGGACCACCGTTTGGCACCATGGTATGCAGAGATGATCCAGATGTTGGTGGCCCAGCCCTGGTCCATCCACCAAGTGTGGAAGGCTCTGTCCCAGGAGGCGGACTTGATAGGTGCACTGCCCATGTAAAGTCAACCTCTCCAAGCTTGGTTCCTGAGAGGGACAGGCTGATGTGTGCTGGACTGTCTGCACAGGTGGTGCAGACCATCCAGGTGGCGAGAGTGGGATCCACTATCGCTTGCTACAAGGAAAAGTGGTTGGGATTGCTGGTGTGAGGAAAGGAGACTGGACCCCCTGACATGTGCAGTGGGAGAGCTCTTCTCCTTTCCAAAATATCTGGTGGAAAAGGGGCTGTCATGCCACTGTTAAAGTGTATGCAACAGTTGTTTCCTCCTGTCGTGAGGGATTTGGCAACAGACCTGTCTTTCTTGTGAAATGTTTCTTGCAGGTGGTTAGGAGACAATGGCCAGTGATGCGTGTCTCCGCCCCCCAGTGGGAAGTGCCGGTGCTCGAGGCCCTAGTGAGTGATCCTAAGAGCCTGTGGAGTGCTCCTTTCTGAAGGCGTTGTCATTCAAGACAGCTTTGCTGCTTGTGCTGACCTCATCTAAGAGAGTAAGCGAATTGTGCACCTTGTCGGTTCACCCCAGCTGTTTACTGCTTTGTGGTGACCACATCAGTGCTACTCTCAGACTGGACCCCTCCTTTGCTCCTAAGAACATAAAGAGCTCATTTAGATCAGGAACTATTCAGATAGAGGCATTTTTTTGTCCACCCCATGGAGATGACAGGGAGGCAAAACTGCACCCCTTCTGTCTAGTATGTGCAATGGCATGTTATGTTGAATTCACGGCCCCCTTTCAGCACACTGAACAGCTGTTTATGTGCTATGGAGAGAGAGTGGCCGGAAAAGCCCTTTCTTAGAAGCACCCAGTTGTCTTTGTGAGTGCATCTCCCAAGCTTACAGGCAGGTGGGTAATAACCCCTCCACTGTGGTCCAAGCGCATTCCACACATGGTGTGGCAGCATCTACAGCCTTGTTCTGTGGGGTGAGTGTTGAAGACATATGCACGGAAGTGCCTTTTCCATTCCTTAGGTTCTATCTCTTGGACATGACGGGCTCCTTTTTAAGGTCTGTGCTCGTAAATGTGACTCAGGACTTGTGAGAAGTGTGGTGTGAGTGTCAGATGTGGTACACCTGACCCCCCTGGGCAATTATATGCCTGCATTCCCCTATGAGCCTGGGTGAGATAGGACAAAGGTTAAAATATTGTAACCCTAGCTCTATAAGCACAGGCTGAGCACTCTACCTATGGACCCTGCAGCTCGTACGCTGTCTGCTGACATGGTTTCGGATAGTGAGCAGCAGTGAGATGCTGCTTTTATAGTGTGTGAGACACACATAATCGGTAGGCGCGTCCTGACTGGCGGGCTATGTACATGCAAATTCCAATGGGCGATTGTGTGCGTGTGGTTGGAGGAAAGTATTACCCATAGAGCCCAGTATAAGGCAGAGCCTGTCTGAGATAGAACTATGGTTACAATATCGTAACCTTTGTTTTTTTACTTCAGTGATTTGACAGCGTTACCTTATTAGCACGTTGGCATAGTGATGATGCCATATTTTCATTATTCTTGCTGGGTTTCTCCTAAATTATCTGGTGATCTACAGGCTGGCCTCAAAGCTCATTGTCACATAATTCATAACAACACCAGGAATTATGATTCCAAGTGTATGTCTCTCTAATATCATGCACTGGGGAAATTATGAATTTTTATTACAACCATAGTCATATATTTGATTAGGTCATAAACATTACTTCTTTGTGCTTCTAGGTCTAAAAATGATGAACTTCCATTGGAGGGGTATTAATCACACTATTAAAAAACTGTTATAAATATTACAGAACAACAATCTAGACTAATGACATAGAGTAATGTATATATTCTGTAATGAATCTTAATGTTTTCAGTGTTCTTTTAAATCTAAATGTTAGTCTAAGGATATTTGTCAGAATACAAATCCTAGCAATATTTCAGAGTTATATCAAACAGAACAAAGCTAGGTCTGAATTATTCACTTTCTTGTCAAAGAAAAGGAAAATGGTCAACTGATTAACACCTTAACAAACCAAGAAAAGTCAAAAATGTACACACTGCTGTTTTGGGGGAGGCTAAATTATATCAAATCTCAAAAGACAATATATGTAAATTCTACTGTATTTATTCTCGCCACACACTACATTCACTCTTTCCCATAATTCACCTAAACACATGGAATGACTAATACACTTCCACGTGAGAGAGTCTGGAATATGAATTAAAGATTTCCACCAAATCACTCCATAGAGATCTATTCAATCTCTCGTTACATTTGATTCAAAGAGGCCAGATAATACCTCAATATGCATGGGTTTCCTATACTTAAAGATAGCCATCCATGTGAATCCTGCCCATACTTGACAAGCCCCAGAGATATAAGAAAATGGAAGGTGGTCTGAGGGGGACACTGAGAGAGAGAGAGAGAGACAGAGAGGGAGAGAGAGAGATGAATAGCATAGAAAAACACGGCAAAAGCACAAAAAAGCAAGAGCAGATGAGAAAAACAGAAAAACAGCACATGAGAGGGAGAGATCTACAGATAAGTAGCAGACAGGGAGAAAAAGAGAAAGAGGGAAAGAGAGAGCACCACACACATGACAGATATACTTGGATGAAGAGCTTCTAGCCAAATCTATCATGATGAATCTCTCCTTTGCACCAGGAGGCCTCCACTTCTTTAAGGTCTACAGACTTGGATGGCTATCATTTTAAAGGTCTAAATATCTTACTCGCAAAACGTGTGTAAAAATGGGAATAGGATTTTTCCAGGTTTTGATGATGAGGATGGTATATCAGAGAACTTGATACATTGCCGGACTTTATTGAATTTGCAGGGTGTGGGGTGATTTTGAAAGTCTACTGTCAGAATTTATTACATCCATGGTTAATACTCCATTTGTATGTGTAATGTTATATCTTCAGATTTTGCCTGAATATTTGTTTGGAAAAATTATAAATGGTTTCCATGTTGCTTATTCCCCTAAAAGTCTTCATATAAATCTCAGATGTGGGTTTCAACACAAGAGTCACGGTAGGAAATGGTTACTTCAGCTATGACCAATGACTTTCTAGTTTTCCAAATAATAATAATGACTCTTGTTTGGTGCTCTGATACACAGCCCTGATAGAGAATAATTGAGAGAGGGGATGGAACTAGATGATAAAAATAAGATGTGCTCTAATGATGAAATTCCAATCTATGTCTAACACTATCCTCCCAAGAAAAAAACATCACAATCAGATGTATCAGCAAGTGCCCCAAAAACGACGTGTTATATGGGGCAACTGTGGCTTAGGAAGTAGAGCGGGTTGTCCACTAATCAGAAGATCGGAGGTTCAATTCCCGGCTCCTCCAGTCCGCATGTCAATGTGTCCTTGGGCAAGATGCTTAACCCCAAATTGCTCCTGATGGCTGTGCCATCAGTGTGTGAATGTGTGTGAATAATTAGATTGCCTCTGATGGGCAGGTTGGGACCTTGTATGTTAGCCCCTGTACCCATTCAGCGTGTGAATGGGTAAATGTGATTTGTAGTGTAAAAAGGGCTTCGAGTGGTCAGAAGACTAGAAAGGTGTTATACAAGTACAGTCCATTTACCATATGGGGCACTATGTTTGTGTTCAAGTGACAAAACCTATAGGGAAAGCAAAGGAGGAAATCAGGTGACGTTACTATAGAGCGACTACATAGGGACGACGTTGAAGTGGATGGACGGTCAACAAAACGTTGGACTTCAATATGTCAGACCGCTGTTTGTTTCCTGTTTCCAACTGTGAGTCATTATTGACCAGAATCATCCCTTAATCATGTGGTTATTATCATAACCATGACAACAACGGTCCTGTAAACTCAAGGAACTATTCATTTTAACCCAAACCACAATATTTCCCTAGCCTTAAAAAAGTACCCATTTTAATCTAGACTGTGATCTTCCCCTAAACTTAACCATGTGGCTTTTGTGTAAACCTAACCAAATCGTACAACCTTTGGAAGGGACAGACAAAGGATGTTGTCCTGCCCATAGGGGCGTCAAATAAGAAAACGCTTTCATATGTTGTTCTGTATTACATGGACAAACAACATATTTTGTTGTTTAAGTTGGAAGACTTGTTGCTAGTTGTTCAGTTAGTTGTAACCATGCCATGGATAAGCAAGTTACCCTGAGTGTGTTCTGAGTGTGTGCAAATATGTAAATCTCAAAAGATTTGCATTACAATAGACAACATGAATTAGAGGAACACACTGGAGATTGCGCAATGCATGCTATTATTGCCCAACAGGACTTTGTTACCATTTATAATTGATTAAAAAAACAATATCCCCATGAATGTAGATGCATTTTAGATAATTATATGTAATGTTTTTTGTTTGTTTGCAGTAACATGACAGAAATAGAAACAGGAATACAGTGCTGCCTTGACAGTTTTTGAACCCTTTAGAATTTTCTCTATTTCTGCATAAATATGACCTAAAACGTGATCAGATTTTTACACAAGTCCTAAAACTAAATAAAGAGAACCCAGTTAAACAAATGAGACAAAAACATTACTCATCCATTCATTTAGTGAAGAAATTTATCCAATCTTACATATTTGTGTGAGGCAAAAGTATGTGAACCTTGCCTTCAGTAACAGGTGTGACCCCCTTTTCTCAGCAATAACTTCAACCAAATGCTTCCAGTAACTGTTTATCAGCCCTGCACATTGGCTTGGAGGAATTTTAGCCCATTCCTCCTTACAGAACAGTCTCAACTCAGGGGTCTTGGTGGGCTTCTTTGCATGAACTGCCCACTTCCACAGCATTTCTATAGGATTAAGGTCAGGACATTTACTCGGCCATTCCAAAACTTTCCTCTGCTCAAACCATTCTTTGGTAGAGCGACTTGTGTGTTTAAGGTTGTTGTCTTACTGCATGACCTACTGTTGAGCTTGAGTTCACAGACAGATACCTTGACATTTTTCTGTAGAATTTGCTGGTACAACTCAGAAGTCATAGCTCCATCAATGATTGCAAAACGTCCTCATCCAGAGGCAGCAAAGCAAGCCCAAACCATGCCACCACCATGTTTCATAGATGGGATAAGGTTCTTATGCTGGAATGCAGTGTTTGCTCATCGCCAAACATAATGCTTCTCATTCAAGCTGAAGTTTGATTTTGGTCTCTCCATTCACAGAACATTTTTCCAATCGCCTTGTGGCTTATCCACGTGGTCTGGAGCAAACTGTAGACAGCAGCAATGTTCTTTTCGGAGAGAAGTAGCTTTCTTCTTGCAACTCAGCTGTGCACACCATTGATGTTCAATGTTCTCCTAATGGTGAACTGATGAACATTGACTGTAACCACTGCAGTTCCTAGACGTTACCCCGGGGTCCCTAGTGACCTCCCAGACTATTACATGCTTTGCTCTTGGTGTGATCTTTGTCGTTCAACCACTCCTGGGGAGGGTAACAATGGTGTTGGATGTCTTCAATTTGTACACGATCTGCCTTACAGTTGACTAGTGGAGTCCAAGCTCTTTAGAAATGGTTTTGTATCCCTTTCCAGCCTGGCAATATCAGCAACTCTTCTTCTAAGGTCCTCAGAAATCTCCTTCGTTCAAGTCATGACACACTTACACAAACCTGTGTTGTAAAACTCAGACTTGGATAGTGAAGACCCAGATTTCTTTTCTTTAAATGAGGCAGACCCTCCTAGACTCACACTCGATTGTCATCCCATTGATTGAAACACCTGACTCTAATTTCCCCTTCAAATGTAACACTGGATCATTTTCCTCAATAAATAAAAGAAAAAGTATAAAGTTTTTGTCTCATTTATTCAATTGATGTCTCTTTATCTAATTTTAGGATTTGCATGGAAATCTGATCATGTTTAGGTCATATTAATGAAGAAATAGAGTAAATTCTAAAGTGTTCACAAACCTTCAAGCAGCACTGTAGGTCAAAACCCAGTATATGGCTGGACCCTTTATGGTCAATGTGTGAAATTGTGGCCAGGTTGTTACAGGGATAGTCAGTGGTAGTGTCTATAATGTGAATTTCTGGCTATTATATGTTCATCTACAAGTTTCTGTAGTGGTCCCAGTAATATTGCCTGGTAAAATGCACTGAAGTAGCATATCACATATAGATAAGGTACATTTGAGTAAAAAAAGAAAAGGTTATAAATGCAGTTGCAAGAACAATATTTTCCACTCATATCTTGGGATGTTTGATCTGAAAGAGAACTTATTTTAATTATAATTATAACTATTCTAATTACCTATCTGTTAACTCCCCACTCTGCAAATGTCTTTCATTTTTCACTAAGTATTGAATGTTTTGTCGGAGTGATAGTTATTTTGGGTGCTTTAACTGTGTGCTCTCCCTCATGCCTCTATGCGCCTTTTTTCTGCCTCTTTCCCAGTCAATGATCATGGAGGCTGCAGTGGAAACTGAGAAGGAAAGTTTTGACAGCATTTTGGGTGACAATTCAGGAGGCTCATCCCTGCCCAGTTACCACAGTTAGAGTCAAATCAAGCGCACCTTCAGAGCAGCTGCCCCACACTAAACTGATATAACAGCCTACATGAGTCAAATATTTTACCTGCAAGACTCGCGTTTTAATGCTGTTGTTCATCGTTTGTGATGTAAAAACAGATAAGAGAAATAAGAGAAATAAAAAGCTTGCATCCTGGTAGTAATTCAGTTATAAATATCCAAACACACTGCAGAGCGTCTCTTCTGCCGCCTGCTCACAGCGCTGTCAGCCAAAGAGTTGATCACACTGGACGGTAGAGGAGATGATAGAGACCTTCGTACCTGTCTGTTTAAATAGGAGTTTATTTGACTTTGCACTGAACCTGAGAGCGTCAGAGCTTGGAGCGGGAAACACAGTCACTCTGTGCTGCTGCTGTCCTACACTTCCATCATCTCACGCCAATTAATTTTGAAAGAGCAACGGCCAATGAGAAAACTCCAACACTCGGCTGGCTGACCAATGGTGTAACTTCATCACTCACTCAGGGACTCACTCACTTACTCATGGACAACCACGGTTATAGGGCTGGTCTGTGGTGGGTCCAGCCAAAAAAAGCTGATAGAGAAGCTTATCTAATGAAATATATAAAGATATAAAACTGTGATCTACAGTTCTGGGAAGTTCAAGTATCAGGTCGTAAGTTTTTCTTATATATTCATTTCATTTCATTTTCACATTTTATCTTTCATATTATGTCCCCATTTATGGGGATTATATCAGCAGTCATTCTTCAAACAGAATCAAGTTCAAACTATCCTAAAGTTTTGGCTTTTAGTAAGACATTGTATCCCTGACCTCTGACTTTTATGTATAGGGGGATTTTGGGGCATAGGTATGTAAAAATAACAACAACAATCAATAAAAGATCATATTACAAACATGCTGACATTTATGTATCTGCAGTTACGTGTATACAGGTGTGTATATAAAATTTTGTATGTGCATGTGTGTGTGTGTGTGATTGAGGGAGAGTTAGAGAGAAACAGGGAGACTGTGTGACTCGGTAAAAGCCTGGAAATTGTGGTATTTGTCAAGTTATTTTGGGCTATCACAGTATTAGGTACTTTGCAATCAGATTCTTACATATACTTACATGCACACACACACACACGCACACACACATCTGTTATGGTGTTGAGGCCAAATGCCATTATTTCAAGATTCAAGCAGTTCTGGACCACAAGAGGCAAGTGTTGGATAGCCATACACTTTAAGCCAGTGACTCTCTCTCTTCCTCTGTCACACACACACACACACACACACACATGCACACATGCATATATACCCCCTCTCTTCATCTCCTCACCTTGCCCCCAAAACACCCTGAAACAAAATTTATTCATTCATTTATTCATTCATCCAATCATTTTGGCCTCTTCACTATTTGAGAGGAGGTGAATAGGCCCATTGTGCTGCAACCTGTGTACCTCAACCCCTCAAGCACTCTGGCCAATTTTTGCTCCCATGCTGTCCCCTTAAGAGGAGAGAGCTGAAATGAAAAGCCTTGTCCTTCTTTCTCCCTCCTACTCTCCTTCCCCCCCTGCCATCATCCTCCTATCCTCTTCTCCTCTCCAAAAACCCATAATGGGGAACTGGAGGCTGTCTATCTATTTTTCTGCCAAAAGAGGAGAGAGAGAAAGAGAGAGTAAGTGAGAGAGAGAGAGACCAACAGTGAGCTCATCATCCTTGATTAGGCCTGTCACCACCAGGTAGGAGGCAGCAATTAGCCTTGGCCAGGCCTGTTCCACTGAGACACACACATGCACACATGCCCACACATGCTCCTTCGCACACACATGCATAATTACGCAGACACAACAGACACTCATTCAGACACACACCCATACACTTGGGAGACTGACTGAATGAGTGCGGCATCTGTTAGAGAGTGATTTGGCTGGTGAAGTGAAAGAAAGGATGGATGAATGTGTGGCGAGGAAGAGAGGAGCAGTGGCACATTGGCAGGGACGGATGAAGAGCAGGAAGAGAAGTCACGGTGAAGGACGGAAGAGGAAAGAGGGAGGGAGGAAAAGTTTTTTTTAAAAAAAGGTAGGAGACAGGGGAGAGGACAGGTGCGAGAGGGCTGGAGAAGAGGAAGGAGAGAAGAAAGTAAGGATGCAGGGATGTGTGATAAGTGCTCAAACAGGTAGAGGAATGGAGTTAAAGGAGGAGGAAGAGGTCATGGAAGCAATGGGGAAAGGAAGGGCGAGGAGGAATCAAGAAGTGAGTGGGATTAAAAAGATGAGCATGGCTGCTTGAACTGATAGTTCAAGAGGGAAGTGAGGGATGAGGAGGTGGAGAAGGAATATACTGGCAGTAATGCTGGTAAAAGAAGAAAGGGGAGATGTAGTGCAGGGGTGCCGGATTCATTTCAGAAGTACAGAGGCCAAAAAATGTGCATTTGTATGTGTAGCGGTAGATAGACCACAGACCCTCACTAAACTTTTGTGGAGTAACTATAGCTTGCTTGAACCACAGGCTAGCAGTACAATTTCAAACACAAAGCAGCCAACTAGTCCTTGTGGGATTAGGTACAAGCTTTTTTGTTCAATTACCCAAAACTACGAGTTTACAGGACAGTAACACTTCCGCAGCTGACTAACAGCAAGCAGGCAATAGGAATGTTAATGTTGTCCTTGTGTTGTTAGCAGTCATGCCCATAATCAATATTTAACAAAGAAACAGTAAATTAAAAAAAATTACTTTCCTACTGCTTCACCTTCAGAAATTATCAACATGTCATGCTGTTGTGAAAATGTCATTCATAGCCTACAATAGCGTAAATAAACTTTGGGAGCACCTTGATTGCCTTAACTCAAAAAGAAAATGCTTTGGACCTATCAGTTAAATGCAATATCATGAATTAACCAATTCACGTGAACTTTCAAAACATGTTTTGACTGGCTGGCTTCCTGCGCGTGCTGAATAGGTTTCGCCTATGAGCGTAAGCATCTTTTTACCGTAAGTGTTGCAATATAGGGGCATTTGTGGGGATACAGTGATTTGTGACTTAAAAAGAATGTGGGAGGAGGGTAAAGGGGGGGCAAGTGGCCCAGTGGACCCCCTACTTCCGGCGTCCTTGATGTAGGGGAGGACAGATGGAGTGAGGAAAGGGAAAGGAAAGCAGGCATGGAGAAACAGACAGGAGGAGATGAGAGGTGGGGAGAGAGGAGAAGGAAGAGAGGGTGCTGAGATGGACGGGGGAGAGGAGATTGGCTGTTTGGTTTTGATAGCATGTGCCAAATCGATTGTGGCTGACTAATCCAGTTAGTTATGGCAGAGGCATGCAGAAGAGGCGCTTATGGGGGTGTTAGGTTATGGTGTGTGTGTGTGTGTGTGTGTGAGATGGTTGGTCTGTCTTGTGATTGTGTCTGGTGTGTGTTTCTTGCCCTGTGTTTCTGCATGTGTTTGCATGTGTGTCTGTGTTAAGCATGTCCAAAGCTGACATGAGGCATAGCTACTGCCATGCTGTGAGACTTCACTCTTGGAGAAAAAAAAAAAAAACAACACAGCACAAACACACACTAGTCAATACTCAATCATTCATGCACAGGACTCAAACATTAAGCTAAATTAAAACCGCATTTACTACTGTACAACTAAGAAAAGATGATTATGATATCAGCCAGAAAGACTAACTCTAATATGCTGTCTAGAATCTTTTGGCTCACTATTGTATTAATTAGATTCTTTTAAGTACAAATTTTGAAGCACACACAGATGAGGACAGATGGAATCTGCTGGCAAATATAGCCAGTAGCAAAGGGTTTTCTTCATTCTTCAGCTGAAACTGGAGTTGTTCATATTTTCAGTTTCTTTACCAGCCAACTCCATAGTCTACATCCAAGAAATATAGCACAGAATAAAAATGTCCTTTTGTCATATTCCATTTAAAGACATTGTCAAAAAATTATGGCTATAGCCACAGTCATAACAGCAGCAGTGCTATAGGGTGCTTAGCATCCTCTGGCCTCTTAGCCTGCTCTTTACAATGAGCCACTTATGTAGAAAAGGAACGCTGGCATGTTAAATCACTTCATCTATAATTGCCTGCATTTACTTCTCCTTAGAGGGCCAAACATAAGAAATTCTCCCAGGCCCAATAAATGCTGCTGCTGACCGTATTTCTGATTAGGGGCTGGGGGCGGAGGAGAGGGTTTGACGCTCATTTTTCACAAACAATTTTTCCATTTTTCTTCACAGGCAGACAGTTGGCATTAGATTAGGGCAGGCCTAACAGAAGCAGGGCCGCTAGCAAATTGTGCGGCTTGAAGGGCAAATGCCCCTCTGAATTTATCAACTTATGGCTCCAGTGAGCTGCGAGGGATAGTGATGACCTTAAGATACCCTCCTAAGGATGCCTTTTACCGTCACTCCATGCTACACGCAGAGGCTCTTTACAAGGCCATAGGCTAGTAGTCTGAATGAGCACAGTGGGTTTTTTTCAAAGTTTAATTTTTAATAAATCTGTAAGTAAATTGGCTATACATACTACACAAAGCTGTGGTTGTTTTACGTGTTTTTCTCATGACTGTACCACTAAACTGTACAGAGCAGAATCTATTTGCTCGGCTAGCTATGGATGTTTTAGGCTTTCTATGAATATATAATTCATTTACCATTACATACAACAGGGCCATATGGTTTGTTGCATACTGCACTAGAACTTCAACTTACTATGGTCAATATGTACGTTACATTTATAATATAAGTACAGCTAAGATGACTCCAAGTATGCCATAATGTAGCTGTGATGGTATTAATGTAAATATTGAAGAGTTATTCAAATCTGTTCTCAGTTATGACAATATTGGCAACAAATACACTCTGGCTGGAAAAAAATCAACTGTTTGGCTCAGTCATCATCAGCCCCTTTATATTAAGTAATGATGCTCTTTATAAGAAGGTCTATAAGAGATTGAATCTGATAAAGTTGGGATGCAAGTATGCCAGAGTCTAGCGTGTGTACTTACTACATGCACAGTTGTGTAAGTGTACCTGTGTAAAGCAGAAGTGTATTTTCCCCAAACTCTATCACTCACCCTCTGTGACAACTTCATACAAAGAACTGTTCTTTCTTCTGGGTTGTAATTCAACTGGATGGACAGATACAGTGGAAACACACGCATGTCAAAGCTGTTCCAAAATATACTTTACTGTATTCCTGTCTTCTCTACTCTAAGGACTTATTGTATGGTTGAATGAATGCAGTTAAATGAATACATTTTGCTTTAAAAACACTCAGTATATTATACATCTGACATGTGGTCATGAAAATGGACAGAAACCCACATATACACACACAAATATGCAGGCAGAGGATCATTAAGGTAAGTGGGGAAAATGTTTCCTGTAATTCTGTGTAGCTTAAATACAGGTTGAGCTAAATGCACCTGAATGCTTAACATACTGCAACTGACACACTCCAGTTCATACTCACACAGTAAAGGAAATCTTTAGTACTGTCTGATTATGTGTCCTATTTACCTCATGTTGGTCTTTGGTGGCTAAAGAAATATAGTAGAAATTTGGAGAAGATTTTGTGTCATGTTATCTACTTTGCTGACTAGCTTGCTGGCACATTTGGAACAAATCCCCCCTGCATGACCTCAACATCACAGTCCGCACATTAACATCTAAAGAACACTGTGACTGATAATGGCATTATGAGAATAATACATGAATTACCATGGACATATTACATGGGTATGATTTAATACTCTTGCAGAGTCATTTATTCTTACTGTAATTATCATGCAATCTAGATAATCAAAACGCCCGTTAGTAGTTTGGAGTGAAAGGTCACCCTTACTAATGCTTACTAAATGAAAAATGAGGTGCTGCAATGTATGCTAATGTCGTAAACAGCATCAGCCAGCCACCAGTGCGAGACACTGACCATGGCCTAGTTCATCATATGATCTACTCATATTTTACCTGTAGAACAAGGCTGTAGAGTGAAAGCTGACTCTTAAACACAATGAAAATGTTCTCAGACAATGTTACATATGACTGAAAAAAGATATGGGAGCCATCTGGTTGACATTATGAATAATATTCTATATGGTCTGAATGCAATCCAGGCACAACATCTTGGCAAACAGTGTAAAGGGATGGGCAGGAAGCATGGAAAGTAATGAAGATTTAAGGCCATATGGTTTACCTCAACATAACATACTTAATTTTAATAGTGTACTGGCTAGGGAGAAAATACACCATTACTGAGGAAACTGTCTCAGTCTTTCTGTTTTGTTCATGTGTTTATACTATTTAGTTTATACTACTAAATGACTATTTGACAATTACTTTACTTCTCATTGAGAATGATGTAAATTGCTTGCTCCCACATTATGGTTTTCTCAGAGGTGTACATTTGTGTAAATGTTTACAGCCTGATATTAGCATTCTAGTGCAACTTTATAAAATTCTAAAAAAAAAAAAAAAAAAAGTGTTGCACATATTAAATAGCAGGTGTTGTTGATTAACGTGCAATGTTTTATCATTTATTCCTAAAATCTGATACTTTGTGTCAATAAAAAACTAAATTAAACCAATAAACTGTAGTCACAAGTTAATATACCAACAAAAAGATATGAGTCAGAAATAGCCTTATACTTTGATTTACTGATTTCAACTATTACTTTGAAACTTGTGCAGTAATTTTCATTTCTAATCAGTCTTTTTCAGTCACTTTAATTTATATTACATTGGATGCTGCAGTCAGGTGCTAGAACTTAAGTGGCAATCCTTTGCACCAACATGTAATGGAATCTGAATTTTGATAGTAATGATATTCTTACGAATCAACTTAACCATTCATGTATGCAAACAATTCATAAAACACACCACAAACTCGTTCTTTAAAGGTGTGTTCAGTTTGATCCATGAGATCTTTTGTTGCCTTTGGCAGGTGGTATTATTTTAGTATTTGATAAATGGAAAGCTGCCACACATTTGAAAGTGCAAAATGCAGTCATGCATGGTGGGACTCTCACTTCATATAGGACATAGAGACTAATGGAATTTGCCTCAAACACTTTCTGAGCCAAATCAATAGAATCCCTACTTTCAATATAGAGTTTGCATGATGCCTTTTAAATTGAAACAGCTTTACTTAAGTCAGAGCCATCAATCACAGGGTTTGGACATTTTATAATCTGGAGATATTTTGATATGACTATATAGCTTTGGTTTGTATGTTATTGTCTGTGTGCATGTGTGTGAATAAAGATATTCCCAAGCCTCTCAATAGTTCCATGCCTTTCATAGTTTTATCTTTCATGATCTGCACAGAGAGATCCCAATGTTGCTGGATTTAAGGCTATTATAACTGCCTTTCCCACATGTTGACATCACAGAATCAGTCCTTCAGTCAAATGTTTAAATATTGGAATTTATATGGTCAGAAAATTTCTGATTGAGCCTTTAATTTTTTTGTTGTCAAATGTATATGACATAATTAAAGATTTTAAGGCATTTATCCTTCATTGGATGGTTAATAGTAGATAGTATTATGAAATATTGTGAGAGAGAGATAGAGAGTTGACACACTCTGGTCAAATGTCAGCTTGTCTCTTTTAATGAGAAGAAGCTGTGGCTCTACTCTGAGCTCCCCCTGAATATAAGAGCTCCTTACCATATCCTGAAAAGATGAGCGTACTCAGGTGGCTTAGTTTTGGCAGCTTTGTAATTGGCAATGAGAGCACTGACTGTAGAATTACTGTTTAGAGTCCAGAGGTGGAGTGTTTCCTAGGACCCCGCAACACGCATTAGCATTGGAGTGACCTTCTCACATTGGACAAACTCCAAAAGTGAGTGCTCAGCCGGGGCCTTGAGAGTATGCTCACCACCTGCTTATTGCTTTTCACCCTGAACAACTTCAGAAAGAGAGTGAGTCCAACCTCTACTAAGGAGCCCTACTACAGTGTACTTTAAAGTCAGTACCATTCAACCTTTCTCAAAGGTCTCGGCTCATTACTCCATAGATGTTACCGGAAGCTTTTAAACCTCTGATCTTGAGCCACTGCCTATTTGAAAAGCATGTAAGCATCTGAACATAGGGATGATTTGCTTCTCCCCCCCTCTCTCTCTCTCTCTATTTTTACAAAAGACACAAAGTGGATAAACATATAAAGAACATCACACATATAAAAAAGAAAACTGCACCCAACAGAGATAAATTTAACTGCATAATGTGAGTTGATGTAGATACATGCGAATGCTAGCAGAAGTCATCAGAATCATTTAGTATTATTTTTTGTGCCACATGCCTTAACCTAACCAAAGACAATACACAGAAAACAGTTGGTTAAACAACATGCTGAGCTGTCTCAATTCATAACACAGTTGTATGCATTTCATGGGACAACAAATGTTGATAAGTTTTGACTGGAAAATAATGAATAATACAAATTAAATAAAGTAATGTAGCGGGGATAATCTGAAGGTTTTTTAAATTAATTAATATACATGGTTAGGGGGATAAAAAAGAAAAACAGAAGCTGAGCAATTGTAGTCTAAATCACAGATCACAGAGTGTTTGTGTAATAATGACACATGTCTGGTCCAATTTTTGTTCTTAAATGTATTAAGTCACATCAGAGCCACCTCGATGTAATAAAGAAAACTATGATCTTTCAGAAATCAATGCAATTACTGTAATCAACAAAATCAAGCTATGGCCATGGACCTCTGGGAACTGAGTGAGCCAAATATATGAGTTCCAACTACATGATTACCTTTGCTTTTGCTGTTCAAGCTGTTATGGCTGCATTAAATTATGAACTCTCTTTCATAACCTCAGGTATTGCAGAGCTTAGCAAAGCCATGGCTGATTCAATTCACCACATATAAAAACCTGAGACAGGGGCCTGTAATCAATGGATAATTTCCACGTTACATGTCCTGTGGACTTCGGTGGTGTCAAATGCAATCAAAAGTGTCAAAACCTGTAAAACTTCCTCCCAGCTCATGTGTATGTGTGAGCATATGTGTGTACAGAGGGTGAGTGTGTGCACACTTTATCTTGCCACTCAATATTCGCACTATCGCTCACTGCTCTTTGAACAACAAATGGAACCAACCACTGTGGTGTGAATCCAATTTTCAACACCCGGTAGGTGTCATTGTGTGCCTTATGTCAATCACTGCTTTGCATATCCCATTTGCATCATTATAATTAAAACGTAATTTTCACTTATACTAATCATACTTAATGTCAGAAATCAGAATGTTTCGTCAGTGCAAGATATTGTCACCTTTCGCAAGCATACTACAACTGAACCAGATCCTTTTCCAACATCATCAGACCTCTATATGAGCTTAATAGTATATACCAAGGATTTGATTGATGAGTTTGTATCTTTAACATTAGCTTATACCAACTATACACATTTAATTCACCCAACACATCAGTCAGTCTAAACAGTTTCCTGTAATGCAATGACCAATCCTGATACTAGACATAGGGAATGCCATATCACAGCTAGTTACAAAGTGTATCTAAACCACTAAGAGAAATGATTAAATTTCTCTTCTTTCTGTTTTTTTTCTTTCTTTTTTTTTCTTTTTTGTGCTTGCTAATGGCATTACATCTCTTTGTTATGCCTCGCTGGTGCAGACAGCAGTCCCTCAGTAATTAAGTACAAATGCTAGAGAGAGAAAGAGAGCGAGAGAGGGAGAGAAAGAGAAAGAGGCAGGCTCAGCTGGTTCCCTGAACATGAAAACAGGTCTAATTAACAGCGTTGACTTCACACATGAGATTGACTCAAAGGGGAGTGAATTGCAGGCAATTACTCATACAGCAGAATATCATTTATAGACAATTCATTTAGAAACTTCTGCCAATTTATTTCTTTTAAGTGCCAAACTGATTCTAGACAAAGCAAAGTATAAATGTCTTACATTTTATAAAATGTTGCAGGTATAATATTTACATTTATATTAGTGATATTTCTTCTCAACACATGTCGAGATCAGGACATATCTTGACATGATTAGCTCTCAGACCTGAGTAATTTCTCAAATGATGTTCGATTTAGAGTGCAGATTATGTAAAATGTGTTAAAAATTAAACAACGTGTTTTATGAATGGACACTGGTGAAAAAAGGACAGGACATAATCCACATTCTCCCCTCATTTACCCTCTCTCATACATGTGCCTGATGTTGTTAGGACAAAGGAACACATCTATTCACCTAAAATATAGGCCAATCATCGTCCCTTATTTCAGCTTTGTATAAAGTTGTTCCAATTTCACAAAGGGGAAGTTACCTAGTATGTGGGTAGTGCTTTGTCATCAGGTTTGTCTGACAAGAGATGGAAAAAAACCCTCCACCGTCCTTTCCCCTGCTTCTTTTCTTTTCACAGTGAGGCGTGATAAATGGCTAGTCAGCGTCCCACCAGAGAATAATATAACTCCAGCCTTTGCTGTCTGTCCATGCCTCCTGCCTCTCCCTCTGCCAGTATTTTCCATTTTTTCTTTCTTTTTTTTTTTTTTTTTACTCACCGTCCCTCTCAAATACTCCCCACATCAACACACACACACACACACATGCACACACCTCCCACCTTTTCCCACCCATCTTAACCCTATCTCTCTCTTCTGTCTGGAACACTCCCCTCTCTCTCATACATCCCCTTTCCTCTCTCTCTCCATCATCTCTCCTCACCCTGCACCGCCCCACACACCCTCCTCCCCCACAGAATAGAGAGAGAAGCCAACATTATTCTAGCAGAGGAGCAGGTGAGGGTTAAAAGGCGACCGCGGCCTAGTCTTCCAGGAATTAAAGGGAAAGA